>NC_046284.1:51608279-51908279 GCF_004115265.2 Rhinolophus ferrumequinum
GAGTCAGTTCTCCTTCCATCACCATATATTTGATCCCCCTTACCCTCATCTCCCACCTCCCACCCCCCTTACACTCTGGTAACCACTAAACTATTGTCTGTGTCTATGAGTTTTTGTTTCTCATTTGTTTGTCTTGTTCTCTAGTTGTTTTTGGTTTATATACCACATATCAATGAAATCACATGGCTCTCTGCTTTTTCTGTCTGACTTATTTCGCTTAGCATTATAATCTCAAGATCCATCCATGTTGTCACAAATGGTCCTATTTCATCTTTTCTTACCACCGAATAGTATTCCATTGTGTATATATACCACAACTTCTTTTTTTTGTTTAGATTTTTTTCCTCTTTGAAATGCATTATCTTTTTTTTTCTTTTCTTTTTTTATTTATTGGGGTGACAATTGTGAGTAAAATTACATAGATTTCAGGTGTACAATTCTGTATTACATCATCTATAAATCCAATTGTGTGTTCACCACCCAGAGTCAGTTCTTCCATCACCAAATATTTGATTCCCCTTACCCTCATCTCCCACCTCCCACCCCCCTTACGCTGTGGTAAACACTAAACTATTGTCTGTGTCTATGAGTTCTTCTTTCTCATTTGTTTGTCTTGTTCTTTTGTTGTTTTTGGTTTATATACCACATATCAGTGAAATCATATGATTCTCTGCTTTTTCTGTCTGACTTATTTCGCTTAGCATCATACTCTCAAGATCCATCCATGTTGTCACAAATGTTACTATATCATCTTTTCTTATTGCCAAATAGTATTCCATTGTGTATATATACCACAACTTCTTTATCCATTCATCTATCGAAGGACATTTTGGTTGTATCCATGTCTTGGCCACCATAAACAAAGCTGGAATGAACATTGGAGCACATGTGTCTTTATGTATAAATGTTTTCAGATTTTTTGGGTAGATACCCAGGAGACGGATTGCTGGGTCATATGGTAATTCTATTCGTAATTATTTGAGGAACCTCCACACTGCCTTCCATAGCGGCTGCACCAGTCTGCATTCCCACCAACAGTGGATGAGGGTTCCTTTTTCTCCACAGCCTCTCCAACTCTTGTTACTATTTGTCTTGTTGATGATAGCCATTCTGACTGGGGTGAGGTGATATCTCATTGTGGTTTTTATTTGCATTTCTCTGATGATTAGTGATGTTGAGCATTTTTTCATATGTCTATTTGCCATTTGTATGTCCTCTTTGGAGAAATGTTTCTTCAGGTCCTCTGCCCATTTTTCAATTGGGTTGTTTGTTTTTTTGTTGTTGAGTTTCATGAGTTCCTTGTATATTTTGGATATTACCCCTTATCAGAGGCACCGTTTGCAAAAATGTTCTCCCATTCAGTTGAGTACCTCTTTATTTTGTTGATGGTTTCTTTTGCTGTGCAGAAGCTTTTAAGTTTCATATAGTCCCATTTGTTTATTTTAGCTTTTACTTCCATTGCCTTTGGAGTCAAATTCATAAAACGCTCTTTGAACCCAAGGTCCATGAGTTTAGTACCTATGTTTTCTTCTATGCACTTTATTGTGTCAGGTCTTATGTTTAAGTCTTTGATCCATTTTGAATTAATTTTGGTACATGGTGACAGATAGCAGTCCACTTTCATTCTTTTGCACGTGGCTATCCAATTCTTCCAGCACCATTTATTGAAGAGGCTGTCTTTCCTCCATTGTATGTTTTTAAGTTCTTTGTCAAACATTATCTGTCCATATTTATGTGGTTTTATTTCTGGTTTCTCAATTCTATTCCATTGGTCTATGTGTCTGTTTTTATGCCAATACCATGCTGTTTTGATTATCGTAGCTCTTCAGTACAAGCTAAAGTCAGGGAGTGTGATACCTCCAGTATTGTTCTTTTTTCTTAAAATTGCTTTGGCTATTCGGGGTCTTTTGTGGTTCCAAACAAATCTGATGATTTTTTGTTCTATTTCTTTAAAAAATGCCATTGAGATTTTGATGGGGACTGCATTAAATATGTATATTGCTTTGGGTAATATGGCCATTTTAACTATGTTGATTCTTCCAATCCATGAACACGGAATGTCTTTCCATTTCTTTGTGTCTTCAATTTCTTTCAAAAATGTCTTATAGTTTTCAGCATATAGGTCGTTAACATCCTTGGTTAAGTTTATTCCTAGGTATTTTATTCTTTCTGCTGCAATTGCAAAAGGAATTGTTTTTTGCATTTCTTTTTCTGATATTTCACTGTTAGTATATAGGAATGCAATGGACTTTTGGATGTTGATTTTGTAGCCAGCAACTTTCCTGTATTCGTTGGTTGTTTATAAGAGCTTTTTGGTGGAGTCTTTAGGGTTTTCTATATATAGCATCATGTCATCTGCAAAGAGTGACAATTTAACTTCTTCATTCCCAATGTGGATGCCTTTTATTTCTTTCTCTTGCCTGATTGCTCTGGCAAGGACTTCCAACACTATGTTGAAAAGCAGAGGTGATAGGGGACAGCCCTGTCGTGTTCCTGAACGTAGAGGAAAGGGCTTCAGGTTTTCACCATTAATTATGAGATTAGCTGAGGGCTTGTCATATATGGCCTTTATTATGTTAAGGTATTTTCCTTCTCTACCTATTTTCTTGAGTGTTTTAATCATATATGGATGTTGCATCTTGTCAAATGCTTTTTCTGCATCAATTGATATAATCATATGATTTTTGTCCTTTATTTTGTTTATGTGAGGTATCACATTGATGGATTTGCGGATGTTGAACCATCCTAGTGCCCGGGGATGAACCCCACTTGGTCGTGATGAATGATCTTTTTAATGATTGTTGTATTCGATTTGCTAGAATTTTGTTTAGGATTTTTGCATCTGTATTCATCAGAGATATTGGTCTGTAGTTTTCCTTTTTTGTGTTGTCCTTACCAGGTTTTGGTATCAGGGTAATGTTGGCCTCATAAAATGAGTTAGGGAGTACTGTCTCTTCTTCAATTTTTTGAAAGAGTTTGAGCAGGATTGGTATTAGATCCTCTTTGAATGTTTGGTAGAATTCACTAGTGAAGCCATTTGGTCCCGGGCTTTTGCTTTTGGGAAAGTTTTGGATGACTGATTCAAATTCCTTACTGGCGATCAGTCTGTTTAGATTTTCCAGTTCTTCATGGTTCAGCCTTGGAAGGCTATATGTTTCTAAGAACTTGTCCATTTCTTCTAGGTTATTGAATTTGGTGGCATATAGTCCTTCATAGTACTCTTGGATGATTCTTTGTATTTCTGTGGTGTCCATGATAACTTCCCCTTTTTCATTTCTGATTTTGTTAATTAGTGTCTTCTCTTTTTATCTTAGTGAGTCTAGCCAACGGTTTGTCAATTTTGTTAATCTTTTCGAAGAACCAGCTCTTTGTCACATTACTTTTTTCTATTGTCTTTTTGTTTATTTCATTTAGTTCTGCTCTGATTTTTGTTATTTCCTTTCTTCTGCTGACCTTGGGTTTCACTTGTTCTTCTTTTTCTAGTTCTTGAAGGTGTAACATGAGGTTATTTATTTGGGATTTTTCTTGTTTCTTGAGATAGGTAATGATATAAATTTCCCTCTTAAAACTGCTTTTGCTGCATCCCAAAAAATTTGGTAGAATGTATTTTCATTGTCATTTGTTTCTATGTATCTTTTGATGTCTCCTCTGATTTCTTCTTTGACCCAGTCGTTCTTTAAAAGTATGTTGTTTATCTGTGTTTTTTCCATGTATTTGTGTTTTTTCCTGCTTTCTTTTTGCAGTTGATATCCAATTTCAAAGCCTTGTGATCAGAGAATATGCTTGGTATGATTTCAATCTTCTTAAATTTGCTGAGGCTGATTTTATGTCCCAATATATGGTGTGTCCTCGAGAATGTTCCATGTACACTAGAATAGAATGTATTGTCTGATATTTTAGGATGATGTGCTCTATATATGTCAATTATGTCCATTTCATCTAATGTGTCATTTAGGGCTGCTATTTCATTATTTATTTTCTGTTTGGATGATCTATCCATAGCTGTCAGTGATGTATTTAAGTCCCCAAGTATAATTGTGTTTTGGTCAATTTCTCCCTTTAGTTCTGTTCGTAGATGCTTGATATATTTTGGTGCTCCCTGATTGGGGGCATAAATATTGATGACTGTTATGTCTTCTTGTTGTATAGTCCCCTTTACCATTATGAAATGTCCATCTTTGTCTCTTGTTATCTTTTTCACCCTGAAGTCTGTTTCATCTGATATCATTATGGCTACACCTGATTTTCTCTGGGTACCATTTGCTTGAAGTGTCAATTTCCACCCTTTCACTTTGAGTCTATGCTTGTCCTTGTAGCTGAGATGAGTCTCTTGGAGACAGCATATGGTTGGGTTTAGTTTTTTGATCCAACCTGCTACTCTGTGGCTTTTTATTGGTGAGTTCAGTCCATTTACATTTAAGGTGATTATTGATATGTGAAGAATTCCTGTCATTCTATCTTTAGTTTTCTGGTAAGGCTGTCTCCAGTGTTTCTTTGCCTTTTTGTTGTTGTCTATTATTTCTGTAGGGTGGTATTCTATAATGTTTCCCTCTGTTTCTTCCTTTATTAGAGTATGTATTTCAGTTCTGGATTTTTCTTGAGTGGTTACCCTAAAGTTTAAGTAAAAGAAAGTTTGATATGTAGAGTGTTCCATTTTCTTCAGCACGCTTACTTTCTCCATTCCATATTCCGGTTCAGGCCTTTACTCTCCCCCTTGTTATGTTTTGGTTGCCAAAAATTGTCCCTGTTCATGGTGGTTGAATAGCCTCCTTTAGTATTTCTTGTAATGCAGGTCGTGTATTAGAAAATTCCCTCAGCTTCTGTATGTCTGGAAAGGTCTTTAATCCTCCTTCATATCTAAAGGATATCTTTGCTGGATACATTATTCTTGGCTCATAATTTCTCTCTTTCAATAGTTTGAATATTTGGTTCCACTCCTTCCTGGCTTGTAGATTTTCTGCTGAAAAATCTGATGATAATCTAATGGGCTTTCCTTTGTAGGTTACCGTCTTCTTTTCCCTGGCTTCCTTGAGGATTCTTTCTTTGTTGTTGGTTTTAGACAGCTTCAATACAATGTGCCTTGGAGAAGGCCTGTTGGGATTCAGGTAATTAGGTGTTCTATTTGCCTCTCGGATTCGAGGATCCAGTTCTGTCCACAAGTTTGGGAAGTTCTTATCGACTATTTGTTTGAATATATTCTTTGTTTCCTTCTCTCTTTCTTCTCCTTCTGGTATGCCCATTATTCTTATATTGCTCTTTCTGATGGAGTCAGAAAGTTCTTGTAGAATTCTCTCATTTCTTTTAAGTCTCAAGTCTCTTTCTTCTTCCATCTGTGTCATTTCCAGGTTTCTGTCTTCGACGTCACTGATTCTTTCCTCCATCTGGTCAACTCTACTACCTAAGGTGGTTATTTCATTCTTAATTTCTTCTATTGAGTTCTTAATCTCCAGAAATTCTATTTGGTTCTTTTTTTAAATTTCGATCTCTTTCGTAAAATGCTCATGTTGTTCTTTGATTGCGTTTTTGAGTTCATCAAACTGCCTTTCTGTCTTTTCTTGCATCTCGTTGAGTTTTTTTCAGAAGTGCAATCTTGAATTCTCTGTCATTTAAGTCTCATATTTCCATATCTTTAAGTTCCTTTTCTGGAGACTTTTCACTTTCTTTCTGAGCTGTCTTGTTGCCTTGGTTATTCATGGCAATTACTGGTTTATTATTTCTCTTCCTAGACATCTACAGGAGTGGCCTCTGCAACAGGTTGATAGGAAGAGGTCTTTCTTTTGTTTTCCAGTACTTGTTGGTAGAATGTTTTATTTTCTCTCGACTGCAGCCTTTTATTTCTCTCACACGGTAGTGCTATGTTTCTTTGCACTATTCTAGCTTCTCACACAATGGGGGGATTCCCTGGGAGACAGGCTTCTCCTCTCTTAATAGTTCACTTGGGTCACAGGGTGCAATGTCCGTGTGGGTATGCGGAGAGCTTTTGAAGTTGCAGAGCTCTTCCAGCACCAGATTCAGAGCCCGTTTGTTTCAGCAGTTCTGTTTACTCCTGCAGGGATCCGCGCAGATTGGTGGGGCCAGGGGCGGGGTGAGTTTTGAGAGGTGGCCCAGAGCAATGGCTGCGACCACCACCACAGCCAGTCCTGCTTCCACAGCTCCCTCCCCTCTGCAGGAACTACTTCGGCTGCGAATTTGTGTCTGCGGTCTACAGTTCTCAGAACAGCAAATGTTCTGTTCTTTTGATCTGACACCTCTACTGTTCCGCTTGTAGCACCGGCCAGGTGGGGGCGGGGCGAGCTCTGGGAGGGTAGGGAGGGGGCGGCTCGTCTCAGTGCCTAAGGCTTCGGTTCTCTGCTCGGCAGTGAGAGCTTAAACCACCGCTTTCAGCCTTCTTCCCTCAGTCTTTGCTCCGAGGTCTCTGCCATGAGCGTTGGGTTCAGCCGTGTTATATGCTGCCCCCTCAGCCCTGTGGGCCATAAGCGGAGCCCTAGCAGTCCGAGTTCTTCCCTCTCCCGCAGGTGCGGTAGTTCCGGGATGCAGCGAGCTCGGAGCACTGAGCTAGGTCTGCGTCCTGCACCAGCCCGCGTGCTCCGTCTCCACACTTCTCCCTTCCCTCCTCCCCCGCTGGTGCGACTCGCCCACCTTTCGGTGAATTCAGTAGTGGGCCTCTTCATCTTGCCTGTCTGCTGTGCAGGAAGTCCTTTGTGGAGTTATTGTTGTTCAATTAGTTGTAAATTCCAGGGGAGCTTTACAGAGGGTCACCTCACGCCGACATTTTGACCGAAACTCTGTTTAGATTTTCCAGTTCTTCATGGTTCAGCCTGGGAAGGTTATATGTTTCTAAGAACTTGTCCATTTCTTCTAGGTTATTGAATTTGGTGGCATATAGTCCTTCATTTTATTCTTGGATGATCCTTTCTTTGTATTTCTGTCATGTCCGTGATAACTCCCCCTTTTTCATTTCTGATTTTGTTAATTAGTGTCTTCTCTCTTTTTGTCTTAGTGAGTGTAGCCAAGGGTTTGTCAATTTTGTTAAT
Organism: Rhinolophus ferrumequinum; assembly: GCF_004115265.2. Classification (NCBI taxonomy): domain Eukaryota; kingdom Metazoa; phylum Chordata; class Mammalia; order Chiroptera; family Rhinolophidae; genus Rhinolophus; species Rhinolophus ferrumequinum. The sequence goes on from NC_046284.1 coordinate 51,615,314, forward strand.
CTTTTCAAAGAACCAGCTCTTTGTCACATTAATTTTTTGTGTTGTCTTTTTGTTCTCTATTTCATTTAGTTCTGCTCTGATTTTTGTTATTTCCTTTCTTCTGCTGAACCAGCTTTCTTATAGATATGATTTGCATAATATAACTTTCTACATTCACTTAAGTTCACCCTTTTTTTGTTGTTCTACTCAATGTGACTCTTATATAACTATTTTGTAGTTTTACGTTTGCTTGTAATAGTGAGGGACAGAATGGCGATTTAGACACAACTAGAACTGACAGGTTCCAACCCTTGGACTCTTAGAGCCTGAGCTATATTGCTTCCTTAAATATTACAAGTCTTCTGTTTTCTCAGTCTCCATGTTCTCCTTGCCTGATCCCATCTACTTCTGCGGTTGTCACTAGTCCAAGTGATGAAGACACCCAATTCCACATCTCTAGCCCAAAGTGCTTTCTTATCTGGCATTACAGATTTTTACCTATTTAGTGGAATTCTCCTCCTGAATTTCCTAAAGGCACCTCAATCTAAACAGGTCCAAAATTTGTTCCACCATTCATCAAGATTAACCTGGTTTCTCTGCCCCAGGCTTACAGTTCAAGCTGCAGTACTTGCTCTGGTCACAAGGTGGCCCTTTATTTTACTTTTTTTTTGTTTTTTTTTAATCTTTTATTTTTTCCATTACCTTTTTTTTTTTTTTAATTTATTGGGGTGACAATTGTTAGTAAAATTACATAGATTTCAGGTTTGCAATTCTGTATCACATCGTCCATAAATCGCACTGTGTGTTCATCACCCAGAGTCAGCTCCCCTTCCATCACCATACATTTGATCCCCCTCACCCTCCTCCCCCACCCCCCAACCCCTTTACCTTCTGGTAACCACCAAATTATGTTCCCCAGATTAATTTTCAAACCCGTGGCCATCCTGTGGTCACCGACTGCCCTCCAATCCCCTCCCCCTCCCCCCCACCCCCCACCCCTCCGGCCCATCTAGCAACCCTCAGTTTTTCCTCATTGTCTCCCAAACTGTTTCTGATTAGTTCATTCACTTATTCTTTTCTTTAGAATCCGCAAATAAGTGAGATCATATGGTACTTATCTTTCTCTGTCTGACTTATTTCACTTAACATAATGTTCTCTAGATCGATCCATGTTGTTGCAAATGGTAAGATTTCTTTCTTCTTTATGGCTGCATAATACTCCATTGTATAAATGTACCACAGTTTCTTAATCCAGTCATCTACCGATGGGCATTTTGGTTGTTTCCATGTCTTAGCGATTGTGTATAGTGCTGCAATAAACATAGGAGTGCATAAAGATTTTTGAATTGAAGTTTTGGATTTCTCCAGATAGATACCTAGGAGTGGAATTACTGGATCATAGGGTAGTTCCATTTTCAGATTTTTGAGATACCTCCATACTGTTTTCCATAGTGGCTGCACCAATCTGCAATCCCACCAACAGTGCACAAGCGTTCCCTTTTCTCCACATCCGCGCCAGCACTTGTTGTTTGTTGATTTATTGATGATAGCCATTTTGACTGGGGTGAGGTGGTATCTCATTGTGGTTTTTATCTGCATTTCTCTGATGATTAGTGAGGTTGAGCATTTCTTCATATGTCTGTTTGCCATCTGTATGTCCTTTTTAGAAAAATGTCTCTTCAAGTCCTCTGCCCATTTTTTAATTGGATCGTTTGTTTTTTTGGAGTTGAGTGAGTTTTTCATAGATTTGTGATATTAATCCCTTATCAGATATATCATTGGCAAATATCTTTTCCCATTCAGTAGGATCCCTTCTTGTTTTATTGAGGTTTCCTTTGCTGTGAAAAAACTTTTTAGTTTGATATAATCCCACATGTTTATTTTTTCTCTTAGTTCCCTCGAGCGAGGGTATATATCAGTAAAAATCTTACTCCGGGTAATGTCTGAGAAGTTTCTTCCTATATTTTCTTCTAGGTATTTTATGGTTTCAGACCTTACATTTAAGTCTTTAATCCATTTTGAATTTATTTTTGTATATGGTGTAAGGAGGTGGTCCAGCTTCATTTTTTTGCATGTGTCTGTCCAGGTTTCCCAGCACCATTTATTGAATAGACTGTCATTACTCCATCGTACATTCTTGCTTCCATTGTCGTAGATTAAATGGCCATATAGGCGTGGATTTATTTCTGGACTCTCTATTCTGTTCCATTGATCTATGTGTCTGTTTTCATGCCAGTACCATGCTGTTTTGATTACTGTAGCCTTGTAGTATAATTTGAAGTCAGGTATTGTTATACCTCCCACTTTGTTCTTATTTCTCAAGATTGCCTTTGCTATTCGGGGTCTTTTATGGTCCCATATAAATTTTAAGATTATATGTTCTATTTCTGTGAAAAACGACATTGGCAGTCTGATAGGAATTGCATTGAATATGTATATTGCCTTAGGCAGTATGGACATTTTAACTATATTAATTCTTCCTATCCATGAACATGATATGTGTTTCCATCTATTTATATCTTCCTTCATTCCTTTCTTCAGTGTCTTATAATTTTCTGAGTACAGATCTTTTACTTTTTTGGTTATATTTATTCCCAGGTATTTTATAGTCTTTGGAGCGATTGTAAATGGGATTGTTTTTTTAATTTCTCCTTCTGATGTTTTATTATTGGTATATACAAATGCAACTGATTTCTGAATATTAATTTTGTATCCTGCTACTTTACTAAATTCATCTATCAGCTCTAATAGCTTCTTGGTGGAGTCTTTAGGGTTCTCAATATATAGTATCATATCATCTGCATACAATGATAACTTTACTTCCTCCTTACCAATTTGGATGCCTTTTATTTCTTTTTCTTGTCTGATTGCTGTGGCAAGAACTTCCAGCACTATGTTGAATAGAAGCGGAGATAGTGGGCAACCTTGCCTTGTTCCTGATCTTAGGGGGAATGGTTTTAGCTTTTCCCCATTGAGTATGATGTTAGCTGTGGGTTTGTCATATATGGCCTTTATTATGTTGAGATAAGATCCCTCTATTCCCACTTTCTTAAGGGTTTTTATCATAAATGGCTGTTTGATTTTATCAAATACTTTTTCTGCATCTATTGATATGATCATGTGATTTTTATTTTTTATTTTGTTAATGTGGTGTATCACATTAATAGATTTGCGGATGTTGAACCACCCTTGCATACCAGGGATGAATCCCACTTGATCACGGTGAATGATCTTTTTAATGTATTGCTGAATTCTGTTCGCTAGTATTTTGTTGAGGATTTTTGCATCTATGTTCATTAGAGATATCGGCCTGTAGTTTTCTTTTTTTGTGGTGTCTTTGTCTGATTTTGGGATCAGGGTGATAGTGGCTTCGTAAAAAGTGTTTGGGAGTCTTCCCTCCTTCTGGATTTTTTGGAAGAGCTTGAGGAGAATAGGTGATAATTCTTTTTTGAACGCTTTGTAAAATTCACCTGTAAAGCCATCTGGTCCAGGGCTTTTGTTTGTTGGGAGACTGTTGATTACTGATTCAATTTCCGTGGTGGTAATCAGTCTATTCAGGTTTTCTGTTTCTTCTTGAGTTAGCCTTGGAAGATTGTACGCCTCTAGAAAATTGTCCATTTCTTCCAAATTGTCAAATTTGTTGGCATATAGTTGCTCATAGTAACTTCTTAAAACTTTTTGTATTTCTGCAGTGTCCGTTGTCACTTCTCCTCTTTCATTTCTGATTTTATTAATTTGGGTCCTCTCTCTCTTTTTTTTAATGAGTCTGGCTAAAGGTTTGTTGATTTTGTTTATCTTCTCTAAGAACCAACTCTTGGATTCATTGATCTTTTGTATTGTTTTTCTGGTTTCTATTTCATTTATTTCTGCTCTGATCTTTATTATCTCCTTCCTTGTGTTCCCTTTGGGCTTATTTTGCTGTTCTTTTTCCAAATCCCTTAAATGTGAAGATAAACTGTTGATTAGTGATGTTTCTTGTTTCTTTAGGTAGGCCTGCAAAGCTATGAATTTCCCTCTTAGGACTGCTTTCGCGGCATCCCATAGATTTTGGGTCGTCGTGTTTTCATTTTCGTTTGTGTCGAGATATCTTTTGATTTCTTCCTTGATCTCCTGCTTGACCCATTCATTATTTAGTAATAAGTTATTCAGCCTCCATGAATTGGTTTGTCTTCCAGTTTTTTTCCTGTAGTTCATTTCTAATTTCATAACATTGTGATTTTGAGAAGACAATTGGTATGATTTCAATTTTCTTAAATTTATCCATACTTGTTTTGTGGCCTAACATATGATCTATCTTGGAAAATGTTCCATGTGCGCTTGAGAAAAAGGTGTATTTTGCAGCATTGGGGTGAAATGTTCTGAAAATATCGATTAAATCCAAGTGGTCCAATGTATCATTTAAGGCTGGTGTTTCCATATTGATTTTCTGTCTGGAAGACCTGTCCCTTGTTGTCAGAGGTGTGTTGAAGTCCCCGACTATAATAGTGTTACTGTTGATCTCTGCCTTTATGTCAGTCAGTACCTGTTTTATATATTTAGGTGCTCCTATGTTGGGTGCATAGATGTTTACTAGGGTTATGTCCTCTTGTCGGATTGATCCCTTTATTATTATATAGTGCCCATCTTTATCTTTTAGTATGTTCTTCATTTTAAAGTCTATTTTGTCAGATATAAGTATTGCAACTCCAGCTTTTTTCTCGTTTCCATTTGCATGAAATATCTTACTCCAACCCTTCACTTTCAGCCTGTGTGTGTCTTTTGTTCTGAGGTGAGTCTCTTGTATACAGCATATACAAGGGTCTTCCTTTCTTAACCACTCAGCCACCCTATGTCTCTTGATTGGAGCATTTAATCCATTTACATTTAAAGTGGTTATTGATAGGTACATAGATATTGCCATTTTTAAATTTGTAGTTAGGTTGTTTTGATCTTTGTTCTATTTACAGAAGTCCTTTTAGTATTTCTTACAATGCTGGCTTGGTGGTAATAAATTCCTTTAGCTTATTTTTTTCTGGAAAGCTCTTTATCTCTCCATCAACTTTAAATGATAGCCTTGCTGGATAAAGCAATCTAGGTTGTAGGCCTTTGTTTTCCATCACTTTGAGTATCTCCTGCCACTCCCTCTTGGCCTTCAATGTTTCTGTAGAAAAATCATTTGATAGTCTTATGGGAGTTCCCTTGTATGTAACCCTCCGTCTTTCTCTTGCTGCTTTTAGGATTCTCTCTTTTTCTTTAAGCTTTGCCATTTTAACTATAATGTGTCTTGGTGTGGACCTGTTTGGGTTAATCCTGGTTGGAACTCTCTGCACTTCCCGGACTTGTATGTTGGTTTCCTTCATCAGGTTGGGGAAGTTTTCAGACATTATTACTTCAAATATGTTCTCAATCCCTTGCTTACTCTCTTCACCTTCTGGTATTCCTATGATGCACATGTTGTTGCGCTTGATGTTATCCCAGAGGTCTCTTAAGCCATCCTCATTGTTTTTTCTTCTTTTTTCTTTCTGTTGTTCCGTTTGGGTGATCTCTGCTACCTTGTCTTCTAAGTCGCTGATTCGATCCTCTGCTTCATCTAGCCTGCTGGTAATTCCTTCAAGTGAGTTCTTAATGTCGGTAATTGTGTTCTTTAGTTCTAACCGGTTTTTCGTTATGATTTCTACATCCTTCTTTTTGTTTTCTCTAAGCTCCTTAAACATTCTTATCACCAGTGTTCTGAACTCTGTCTCTGAGAGGTTGGTTACCTCTGCTTCATTTGGTTCCAGTTGTGGAGGCTTCTTCTGTTCTTTTATTTGGGACGTGTATCTTTGTTTCCCCATTCTGGCTGACTGTGTTTATTTTGATATATTAGGTAGATCCCCTAGAGTTCTTAGTTCTTGCTAGGTTATCTTATATAGTATGTGTCCTTTATATTTGACTCGCACCACGTCGTCCTCCTCTGCATGTGCTCCAAAGGTGAGTCTTGTGTTGTGTACACTGTCCCGTTCAAGAAGATCTTTAAATGCTTTTTGCTAGTGAGTAGGTGGGGTTAACTCCTGGGCTGACCCGTTGTGAGACTTGGCTCTGCCCCCCGCAGGGCGCTCTGCTGCGTGAGGGTTGACCACCCTAATGTGATTTGGCCTCTATGGACTCCAGTGCCTGCAGAGAACCCCCTCTAGGTGTGTGACCTGCAGGTCAAACCCGGCTGCACTCCGATTTGGTCTGGAGTTGGCCCCTGGATATGCTGAGTCCCGTGCCTCCCAAGCTGGGCCCCGGCAGGGCAGTCTCAGAACAAAGCAAATCACCAAGCACAACAGCAACGACAACAGCAAAGAAAAAAATCAAGTACATTCACATGCAAAAAAAACAGCCGATAACCCCCGCTCGACACAGGCAAAGATATTTAAGATATAAAGACAAAACAAAACAAAGCAAAGCAAAACAAAGCAAAACAAAAAGCAGCGACTGTCTCGGTCTGAGCCCACCAAGCAATGACCAGGTTGTCCTCTGCTGTACCAAAGAGCCCCCTTCTTATTGCGCAGGTAGAGCCGGTCACCTGGTGCCCAGAGAGACTTTGGGACTGCAGACTTAAATGCGTGGGCCTGAGGGGTCTGGATGATAGTTTTTACAAAGTCAGTGCAGTTTCTGCCCTTGTCTGCACGTATGCACACTGAGAGTAGCACCACCAGCCTCTTGTCCAGAACTCCAGAGTCCTAGGGCACTTCTTCAGTGTGTGTGTATGGGTGCGGGCGGGAGATTTCTGATCTGCTGACCGTGCCTCACAAGCTGGGCCCCGGCAGGGCAGTTTCAGAACAAAGCAAATCACCAAGCACAACAGCAACAACAACAACAAAGAAAAATATCAAATACGTTCACATGCAAAACCACCTGATAATCCCCACTCGACAGAGGCAAAGATATCAAAGATATAAAGACAAAGCAAAACAAAACAAAACAAAGCAATACAAAAAGCAGCGACAGTCTCGGCCTAAGCCCACCAAGCAATGTCCAGGTTGTTCTCTGCTGTACCAAAGAGCCCCCTGCTTATTGCGCAGACAGAGCCGGTCACCTGGTGCCCAGAGAGACTTTGGGACTGCAGACTTAAATGCGTGGGCCTGAGGGGTCTGGATGATAGTTTTTACAATGTCAGTGCAGTTTCTGCCCTTGCCTGCACATATGCACACTGAGAGTGGCACCACCAGATCCGTGTCCAGTACTCTTGAGACTTAAGGCACTTCTTCAGTGTGTGTGTGTGTGAGTGCAGGTGGGAGATTTCTGATCTGCTGAAAGCCCAGAGCTGCGCCTGCCTCACTGCTGATCTCCGGGTGTGTCTCTGCAGCTGCACCTACCCCGCCCTAGGCAAGCCAGGAAGGATGGGGCTGGGGATGGAGGGGTCTTCACTCTCCCAGCGAGCCGCGCGTCGCCCTCTTGCCGCAGGCCAGAAAAGGTGGTGGCTGGGGGTGGAGGCGTCTCTTCTCTCCTAGCCTAGCCAAAATCACACACACTTCCCAGTCTCCCTGGGTCAGGGCTGCCCGTCAGGCTTCCCAAAGCCTGAGCATTACGGCTCCTCTGTAATCTGACACCACTCCTCAGTTCAGGGGCCGGTTTAAGTCTCTGGAAGGGCGAAGTAGGATTGGAAGAGCGGGGCGGGGGAGGGGCCCAGGTATGGAGGCTATGTTCCTTGCGCTAGGGCCCTCTGGCCTCCCTCCCGGCCGGCGAAATCAGCCGTGGGACGCAGGGAAAGAGCCCACCTCCTGGTCCCCGCGCTGTCCGCTCCGCCCTGAGATCCCGTGCGTGCCCGGCACAGAGGTTTTCGGTTTTCGCCTCCGCCAGCTGAGGGTCCTTTGGGGGCTTGGCTCTCCCGCCGCTGCCGGCCGGCCGTTCTCACTCCGCTCCTCTTTTTCCTTCCCCTGCTCGCCCAATTAGCGCACCTTCAAGTACTTCTTAGCTTCAAGTAATCCACGAATCTCCCCGCTATTCTGTGTGATGAGCGAAAAGTTCTTTGATGGGTTATAGGTCCCTTTTGCAACAAGATCCGGAGGAGAACTCAGAAAGTGCGCCCTGCTGCAGCCATTCCTATGACGTCACTCTACTTTACTTTTTAAGTTTGTCCCATAGACATTCAAGTTTTGTTAAAGGATATTAATAAATCCATCATGATATTTTAAAACAAGTTAGGAGATGTTATTTGCTTCCCCATACCTATTCATTTTTGAAATGTGTATGGAGCAAAAACACTGAAGGAATCTAACTGGCACATTTCTGTTCCATGAAATATTCATTCATACAACAAATGTCTATTTTTCTCCCATTGCTAGGAGGTATCTTAATTTTCTACTGAATAGCTTTTTTCTGTGTCTTTGCTTCTGCTTCTTCATAGTTTCTGCTCTTTCCTAATTTCATCTTTCTCATAACTTGGACTTATGATGACCTCTTAAGTCTTTATTGTCGGGGACTCCATTTTTTCTCCTTTGCTTGTTTTCTTTTTGGCTCCCAACATCAATTGCCTGATTACCTCCATTATGCCCAGTTGTATTCAATGTGAGAGAAAACATGTTCCCTTTAGAAGAAACAATAAGATTGGGATTTGCCACTACTGAAATATCTAGAAAAGCAACAATTTTAAAAATTATATTTAAGAAAATATGTAGCTGTCTTCAGCTGTTCCAATTAGCCTTTTAATGGATTTGTTATTTATTTTTTTGAGAGGCTGAGAACACTGATTCTGGAGCCCAGCAGTTTTGGCTATCTCCAGGTTTTTCAACTTAATGGCTGTATAATCTCAGGCAATTTGCTTAACCTGGATGTGCCTCAATTTCCTCCTATGTAAAGTGAGCACATTGGTAGTATAACCGTCACAGGTTTCTTCTGAAGAATCTTGAGATTATCACGTTAAGTGAAATAAGTCAGATAGAAAACGTTGAGAAGCATATTTCACTCACGTGTGGGATATAAAACTGAAAGCAACAAATGAACAAGACAAAAACTCAATAGTTTAATGGTTACCAGAGGGAAAGGGGGGAAGGGAAGGCAAAAAAGGGTAAAGGGCATCAAATATTTGGTGACAGAAGTAGATCTGATTTTGGCTAGTGAACACACAATGCAATACATAGATGATGTATTGTAGGATTGTACATTTGAAATCTATATAATTTTATTAACTGTCACCCAATAAATTTAATTAAAAACAAATTAATTAAAAAGAATGTTATGAATATTGTCATCATTATCATTATTATCTACATATTCTAAATTAATGTGATTACATATATATTCAGAATTGCTTTAATGGCAATAAGATTGGCACTGTACAAAAAAATAAAATATAAAAAACTGATATTGAAGTAAATGACAGAAAAATTGCCTTTAATCACACAGCCATTCCCAATGTCATCAGTGGATTCCTTTGTGTCTTTTTCTATTTGTAGATACACATTCCCATATATAGTTACACACCTCACTTGGTTGAATTCAGTCTCTCTCTTCTATTGCAATAGTCTTGATCCCAGTTGCATTAGTCTTGATTAAAGTCTACCTTGTTGTTTTTAACAAGTATCTAGTACACTTTTTCTTTTACAATACAATGCAAAATTTTTATTCATGTTTTAATTTGCTATGTCAACCTCCCCCTGCTAGGCTCCTTGGGAAATGCAAGTCTTTGCCTCTAGAGAAATAAAGTGACTTGCCTTTTGTCTTTTAGTCAAGGGTAGAACTGGAGTAAGGACTTGAGGATTCCCACAGAGTCACAATGGCCACATTAAGCATTTATTCAAGGTATACCAGGATTTCTGCTCCTGACCAGTATAGGATAATAGAAACTAGAATTACCTTCCAATCTTAAACAACTGAAAAACTAGATTAAATCTATGAGCCAACTGTTCTCAAGACACTGGATATCAGGCAACAAAGGTAAGTCATCCCTTAGAGACTGGGAACAAATGAGGTTATTCTTATGATTGCCCCAGCCTATTTCCTGTAAAAAGTTTTCAGGCCACCATACAGGGAGTGATAATCCAGGGAGAGTGCAGTGGTATTCCATAGTTTAGGATAAGAAGTTGGGAATTTGGAGAAGCTAAGGCAACTAGAGTTTGTAGGTAGAGTACCACAAAAGAAAGAGCTCACAGAAAAAGAATTCAGGAGACCTGCAGAGCGTTCCCCCTTGAGTATTTCCCTAAATATTTATCATTACATACCTGTGAGGAAACGACCTCAGACCAGGAAAAGAACCACCCAAGAGGATTAAAGGGAACACTTTCTTAAGTTTATACATGTTTGGGAATAGTGCATATTCCTATGAGCCATGCTTGAAGACCTCATAATTCATGGGACATCATATAGAGTACTCAGAGGGTTTTTCCTCATCAGTGGGCTATGATAAACTCTAAACTAAATACTATTTGGGTCCTGCCTTACAAAGATTAAAATCAAGAATCTAAAAAATCAAACTGTTTACAAGTAACTTAATTGTGTCCCAGAATAAGAACCAATATACAAAAATATCTCGCAATCAATAGGTAAAATTCACAATGTCTAGCATCTGATCAACAGTTACCAGGCATGTGAAGAAACAGGAAAATTTAACCTATCATCAAGAGAAAAATCAATCACAACTGATCAAGAAATTACAAAGATGGGATGACGTCATAAAAATGGCAGTGTGAGGTAAGCCTCTTGAAATCTCCCCTGAAATTTACAACAAATTGAACAACTGTAATTCCACAAAGGACTCCCTGAGCGGCAGACAGGCAAGACTAAGAGGCATGCAACTGAAATCATCTAAAGGTGGGCAAATTGGGTGAGTGGAGAAGGAGGGAAGTGGTAAGTGTGGAGACATGGGCTGAGCAGGCGCAGGAGCAGACCTGAGCTCGGAGCTCGAAGCTCGCTGCATTCCGGAGCTACAGCAGTCGCGGGAGAGGGAAGAATTCAGACTGCTAGTGCTCCATTTATGGCCCACAGTCCCGCCTGAGGGATCAGCATATAACATGGCTGAATCCAACGCTCACGGCAGAGACCTTGGAGCAAAGACTGAGAGAAGAAGGGTGAAAACAGCAGTTTAAGCCCTCATTGCCGAGCAGAGGACAGAAGGCATAGGCAGGAAGCCTAGCTGACCTCTCTCACCCTCCCAGAGCTTGCCCCACACCCACCTGCCCAGTGCTAGACAAGGAATGGTAGCACTGTCAGATGAAAAGAACAGAATATTTGCAGTTCTGAGAACTGCGGCATGGAGCTACTAGACCAGAGGATAAGGGGGTGGGGGTTGGTAGATGAGTGTAAAGGGGATCCAATATATGTTGATGGAAAGAGAACTGACTCTGGGTGGTGAACACACAATGTGATCTATAAATGATGTATTACAGAATTGTACACCTGGAATCTATGTAACTTTACTAACAATTGTCACCCCAATGAACTTTAATTTAAAAAAAAAAAAGAAAGAAATGACAAAGATGTTAGAATTATTCAACGATATTAAAATGGATATTATAGCTGCATCACATATTTTCACGAGACTGGAGGAAAGATTGAACATGTTTAGTACAGACCTGGAATATAAAAAAATATTTTATTAGAAAGACCCAAATTGAGCACCTAGAAATAAAAACTACAATGTCTGAAATAAAAAAATATGTTAGATGGGGTTAATGGAAATTAGACGTTGCAAAGGAAAGGATTAGTGAACCCAAAGGTATAGCAATAGAAATAATTCAAAATGAAACAGAGAAAAAAACTTTAGAAAATAAATAGAGCATTACCGAGTTGTGGGGCAACCATACTGACAATCACTTTAAATGGAAACGGTCTAAGCCCTCTAATTATATGACAGAGATTGTCAAAGTGGATAAAAAGCAAGACCCAGCTCCTAATATCTGAATGTTATGGAGAAGAGGAAGCTGGTTGAACACATGAAAAACTCAGAAATACATGCTGAGAAAATGATCTTTTTGATAAAAATATACATCATACCATATGTGGGGACAGAGCCCCAAAAAGCAGTTTCCAGGCTCTCGGCCTCACATAGAAAGGTGCTGGCTCAGGTAGTAAATGGCCATCAACTGTGATCAAATGGCCAGCAGCTGTGGCTAGTTGGCCGTCAGCTGTAACCAGTGAGCCATTGGCCACGAATATAACTGCTGTGGCTAGGCTAGCAGAAAAAAGGGGGAGCTGGCAAGAAGATGGTGGCTGAATCTGCAAGCGGCGCAGTGAGGGTTGAGAATCCTGTTGCTCCTGGTTCCTGTGTCTCCAACCCAGCCGCCAGTGAGAGTATAGTGGTATGACTCCCCTACCTATGGCTCCGTGGGTGTTCCTTTTTGGCCTAGCCAGTTCCTGCATTCTTGTGTGGGGAGCGGGACCAGAGACCCCCCCGGACGCCCCGCATGACACCATAGTCCAGACATCACTAAGATACCGTGTTTCCCCAAAAATAAGACCTAGCTGGACAATCAGCTCTAATGCGTCTTTTGGAGAAAAAATTAATATAAGACCGGGTATTATATTATATTATATTAACCCAGTCTTATAAGATCCGGTCTTATATTATGGTAAAATTACAATGTTTGCTCCAAAAGACGCATTAGAGCTGATTGTCCGGCTAGGTCTTATTTTTGGGGAAACACGGTAGTACCCACCTAAGCTAGTACAATTCTAAGTCAGTAGAATGTCTTTATGCACAATGCTGTAGGAGACAAATTGGAACATTGGCACACTGAGGTGTCCAGAGAAATCGGTAGTGATGGCAGGGGGAGGTGAGTGGAGGTGGCTCACCACAGTAGAGAAATGGAGTTGGCTTGTGACATACAGTTTGAATATTACTTCCAAAAACTGAGGGAAATCTGAAGGTCTTGGGTCTTGCATGTTCAGGTGAACATAAGAAGCAGTTAAACACAGTTTACACTCTCTTCAATTTTTTTGGTTCTCACAGCAGTCCTGGGAATTATTATCTCCATTCTACCAACAAACAGAGTAATGAAATGAGGCATTGTCATGGTAGTAACTACTAAGTTATATTATTAACTAAAGGATTCAGAAGTAATTTTAAATTCATTATTGTTTGTATTTGCTTTTTCAAAAAGTTTTCAAGTTCTTCATTGTCTTTAAGTTGATTGACACATTTAATTTTCTTCCTTTTTTAAAAATCCGACTAATGTAGAGAGTAATACTTATTAATTTAAGGAAAATAGATAAAAACTTAAAATTAATTTACACTTATGAGGTCTCAGTAAAGGAAATAGGGTGTTGAAAGGAAGTTTTTAAAATTTTCTTAATACATTTTCTCTTCTGTTTCAAAGCAACAACAAAAACCACTTTAGAATGTGTATTTTACAACCGGAAACACAATAAAGGTATTTTCATTTGTGGGAAAATTATTATTTTTTAAATTGGCATACATCTGAAGATTTCTCCCTCCATATGAAATGCATTAAAATTAAATTTTGCTAAATACAAAATATATTCCATCAGCTACAAGGGACAAAGAATAAATTTCTAAACAGGCTAATTGTAACTTTTAAAACAATGTTTGGGGTAAAGTTGAATATACAAATAAATATTAAGATTTTTGAATTTATAAGAATGCCTTATTTAGTTATGTATATTTATATCACTTAGAAAGCCTTCCAACTGGTTAAATGAGAAACATTACATGCTATCTGCGCAAAAATTAAAAAATGGGATCTTTTATGTTTCAGTCATGTAAACCAGTCTTTTTTCTACTTATGGGACAACTTTTAAGTTTCAAAAATTAATAGTTCTGTCCTGTTGTATAAGTAAATGGATTCACTTAATGTTCCCAAATTTGCCAAGTGAAAGGGAAACCTGCTGAAGCGTGACTGTTAGTTTCACAGTTTTGAAAAACAGGAGCTAATTGAAAGTTGGTCACATGTGATCCAATTAACTTTGATGAGTGGAGAGGAGAAATACAAAACAAAACAAACATAACAAACTAAAGATGTCTCATTGGCAGGGACTTTGAAAGAGGCAGTATTCCTCTTAAGAAGTTCTGAGCCTGGCTTTATCATGATTGAATATAGGAAGACAATAAAAAATTTTACAAATATTATCTTTGGATGATTGGACTATGGAGTTGTATTTGCTTTTTCAAATATATTCCTTATATTCCTTATATCTTCTGCATAATCCAAATATGTATGTATAATGACCTTGTGTTACATAAATTATAAAAAGTATTTTTTTCTTTTCGACTTGACAGTTTTTATTTTTTATTTATTTTTATTTTTTTATTAGTTTCAGGTGTACAAAGCAATGTAACAGACATATCACAAAGTGAGAATCCCCCTCCCCCAATCTATTGCCCCTCTGACAAAAAGTGTTACATTTTAAAATGTTAAAAAAAATAAAAAATAAAAAAAAAATAAAATGTTCCTCATCGAAACTTTTAAAACATATGGTGCAAAGAAATAAATCACCCCCAAAGACTCAATAATATTGTTATATATTATTTTAAATTAAAATTGTTTAACATTTTAATATTAATAAAATTAATAAAAGAATAATTAAATGAATTATTATTAAATATCTACTATATCAGGCACTATGCTAGAAACTGAACTCCAGGATGATTGACAAAAATCATTGTTGTAAAAGGGCACAGACTTGCATAGAAATGATGCCTAACTTATTTAATAATTTATAATTATTATACATTTATTAATATAATCAAATGCATTAATTTAATAGGATATCTGGAAAGATAAAAACAGTACTGGCTTAAATATAGACATACATTCATTGTTTAATGCAATCCAATTTTAGAAATATATTTTGGCAAGGTACTCGTATATTCACGTGGAATCAAATAAGATAATTTAGATCACAGTGTGAAGTGGTGTAATCACTGTCAGCATTTTTTTATGCCTATGTTGTCAAAACTCAGATGCACCTGAAGAACTGTCAAAACAGTAGTTACTGATCAGGTGATATGGGGGTGACAATGGGGGTTGAAAGTATGAAGGACACCCAAGTGTCAGCATTTTTAACATTTTCCCTAGATGATGCAAGTAAGTGGTCTGTGTTTATGTAAACACATAAAGTATGTACACTGGTACATACAAGATTTTTAAAAAATAATGGACTTTGGGTTAGAGAATTTTCTTGCTATATTCCTCTGGAAATTAGAAGTAATACTTTCCAGGTAAGTAGTTACTTGCCTTAGCCCATTTAATTATAAAGTAGTTAGGAACAGTATTGATGGGTTCTGAATTCCATTATGGTTAATTATCAATCAGAATAATTAATAATTAAATGCCTGTCAGACACTACACTAGAAACTGAGTTCCAGGATGATTAAGACAAAATGTTTGTCTTGAGAAGGGCACACACTCACATAAAAACGATAATGCCAAATATTTAGTATTTTTTTTAAGAACTTACAAAGCAGTTTCATGTTTCAGATGTGGAAGGGACAGAAATGGGAAAGGAGTATTTCAGCTAGCTTTAAAATGTGTTCCCCTAACGTAATTTACATGTCTTCTGGGTAAGTCTGTTAAACTGGTTGGGCAGGCCTGCCCACATGCTCTTTTAAGAAAATCCCTAAAAAGGGTAAAAACACAGGCAAAACAAAGCTTTCAGCTTGTTTGTTTTGGTGGTTTGAAGTAGTGCTATGCTGGACATACCACTGAGACATCTAGATGAATCTCCTGAGGTAGGCCCCAGTGTACTCATGTCTGAGTTCTTTGAAGAGGGGCATAAAAATAAAACCAAGAAGGGCTTTTTTGTTAAGAACCAAAGTAAGACTAAGAACCATGGGAATGATGTTCACTTGGATAAATATAACTCTAAACTGAAGATAAAGGCATTCTCCACAACACTTCTGCAGGGGTCAAAAGGCAATTTAGCTCACCAGGGACTCCAGAGAAATGTTTTTTTGTGTGACCCTGAGGACTCTTACCACATCAGCAACAGCAACAGGACCCAGCAGAAGGGAAGTGCGCCCACCTGACACAGCAGTAACCAGGGGAGCAGGAGTATTGCAAATATGAGGAATGACAAGGTGGATGGAACCCACCTATTTTTGCCCTCTGGACTTGTGAGCATGTGTGAAAACTCCCTTTAGTCCTTCTCACGTACCTGATGAGGACCAGGGTCCTGTTAAATGCTGGGGAATTGCACTGGAGGCAGCTCAACAGAGTTCCACACCTCATCTATTCCACTCAGCAGCCATTTAAGGCAAGTATTATTCTCCATTTTACAGCAAAGAAGACCATCTCTTTAAAGGACTATATCCGTACTAAAGGAGGGTTTATTCTTCCAGGTGAGGCTGGAAGATACTAAAAGTTCTCTTCTTTAAGTTTGTAGAATCAGTAATTGTTATGTACCTGTACTACATTCATAGACTCATTGAAAAATTGTTTTTTATTGCTTCCACAACTCCAAATAAAAGGGAAAAAAGTTACAAGATTACCCAACCACAGAGAAATGTGTTCCAATCAACAGCACGGGGGATTTGATTTCAGAGTTTTCAGAGGGTTCAACATGTTTTTTAATGACACAATAAATGTACAGATTGCTTTTTAATTGCTTTATTAACTTTACATTTTTTCCATGCAAATGGGTGAAACTGCTGTTGACAGAAATTTAAGACTGGGTGCCAAGGCAATCTCCAATTAGAAGCTGGTAATACAGAACCCACCTGACACATGGAAATTACATAAGGTTCACAGCAAACGGATCAGTAAAGGCATATCAGGAAATGCAAGGAAAAAGAAAACAGTGGGAATATTAATCTCATGGAAAATGGCAAGAGTCAAGGCATAAGGCAAAATTCATCATGATGGTCATGGTGATTAGAGAGCTCCTCCATAAGGATACGCAGACAATTCCTCAACTGCAGCTCCCTAAGTTTTCTCCTGATTTCTCTCATCTCTTCCATGAACATTTCCATATCATCTCCATCTCCACCCATCCCATCATTGACCTGCCTATTGGGTATGGCCCATCTGAAGTTAGGGGCAAGTCGGCGAGCCTGTCCCCGTCTATTATTTCCTGCTGGCTGGTGGCCTTCGCCCCCTCCCAAAGGGCGGTCTTCCTCTCCATTCTGCATGTGCTGCTCCATTTCTTCGATTTCCTGGTGGATATTTGCCATGATTTTTTTCTGGTTGTTTTTCTTTGAACACAAGTAAGACAAGGGCAAGGAGAGATTAAATGCTAGGTACACTGACCAGTAGGACTCAGAACCCTGATATCAAAAGTTTTTTAAATTTCGTTTTTTTTTCTCACCTTAGGAGCTTTGTGCGCCCTCTAGGGGACCTCCAACTCGAGCCCCACCCTCCAGCTCTCTCCTTTTCCCTCCCTCCCCCAAAGCCCACCATTTTTTCCCTTCCCAAGATTCTTTCCCAGAGCTCAGCAGACACCAAAATGGAGGACGGGAGACGGGGAACCGGGCATGGGGAACTCGGGGGGGAGGGGCATGTCTCAGACTGGGCTCTGCACCCGCCCTTCCCCCAAAGTCCCCCGCACCCACCTGGGCCTATCCTTGCTGTCTCCGCCTTCTCCCGATTCTCGTCCGGAGTGCGCAGCCCCAACACTTGGACCCGCAGACCTGCAGAGAGTGGGAGTAGGGACCCGGGGCTGCTGCAGTAGAGCGCTGGGTGTCCACCCGCCGCCGCCAGGCCCCTTCCCGGCCCCGACCCCTGCCGATGCCCCCGGCCGCTCCCGCCCCGCGTCTCCCGCCGCCACTCCCCACACTGGGTTCATCATTTTTCGGCAGAAGCTCGGGGATGATTTTCCATCGCTGAGTTGCTCTGCTGCCCTCCCTGGGACCCTGTCGCCTCAGCATCCCCACCCCCTGGAGGGGGGTCACTATGTTCCCAAGAATTCCGGGTGTGGAGAAAGCCCGCGGGGACCGCTGCGCTGATCTCCAGCGCCGGCCTCCGGGGTTGGCTGGCAGCTGCCGCACTGGCCTCCGCGCGGCCTCAGGCCCTTACCTGCTCTGCTTTCCCCGGGCCCGATGCCAGCCCGCCGTGTGCAGGGCAGCGGGGAGCTGGTACCCAGACAGGAGTGACGACTGCACCGAAGGCTGCGTCGCTCTGCAGCTCCCGGTCACGTGAGGGCCCCGCGTCACCAACCAGCTCGCCCCCCAACTCCCTCAGCCAGTGTAGCAGGAGCGCGGCCCCCCTTCCTCGCCTCGTGCACAGGCACAGAACAACTCTCTCCGCCTGTTTGTGCGCGAGGCCTCAGCGCCCACCTCCCTGTCACTCATCTCAGTCCGCTCCAATCTGAGGGCCCACAAGTGGCATCACCTCCCTGGGGCTGGAGTTTGCCCTTCTCTGTTTACCTAGGAGGGTCTGCAACACCCTCCACCCCTCCCCTTCGCGCCCCAGGCCTTGGTTTTGCTTTGTGTCCTCTTCTCGCGGGCCACCTTCCTATCTCCCCCACCCCCACATACCCCGCACTAAGCACAGCCACTATTGCTCATCTTGTCCTCTGAATTCTTTCCCTACTAGGAAATTTAGAACGAGGGCTAGGGTGAGGAGGGAGCTGGGGACTTGTCAGAAAGAGCGTCAAGGAGGTAGAGCGGGTTGTATATATCCTTCCCAATAATTTCTCTTAATTTCTTTTTTTAATCAGCTAGCCTCAAAAAATTAAAAATTACTTAGTTTCATTTTGGAAAGAAATGCTTCATCCTGCAGAATGAAGCAGCCTCACTGATTATGTTCACGTGTACCACACAGAAAATATTTTCGCTGGCTCCACACATCAAACCACTTTTAAAACACAGCCTTGTTTCAAAATTTCATTTTGAGAAAAGGGAGGCATCTTCCTGAATGCAGTTGGGTGTTTTCAAAATGATCTGTAAAGTAAATCTTTAGGGAGAAGTCCAGTTGTCAGATCTTGGCCATTTTATATAAATTTAGGTGATGTTTTTGATACCACAGTCTTTGGAGGAAAGGAGCCTTTTTATTTCCTGCTTTTCTTTCCAAACCTCCAAACCATCCCTACAAATACCTCCGTAGAATGATCTCAGATGTTAAGTATATAATATGCAGAAGTCAGTTCCAAAGCCATCTGCCTTAGATGTTGGTTGTGATAAAGGAACCAAGAGTTGTGTGCTCTGAGGCAAGACAGGCCAGACAAATGCTTACTGCCTCTAGGTTTGGCTCCAAACGCCTATGTAACCCCCTATCCTGCTAAACGCCTATGTAATCCCCTATCCTGCTAAACTTGCTGAGGCATTGAATAAAGGAAGAATATATGCCTAGTGCATATACCGGGGGTGCCAAAAATATGTATACAAGTGGACACTTTGGTCAACATTGCTCAAGCAGTAGTTTGCCATAATCAGAAGTGTCTGGACACTGATAGTAACCACTTTGAGCACCTCCTATAACGGCAGAAGTCAAATGTGACTTGTATCTATCTTTTGTTATAGGTATATATCATTACAATTTTAATACAGTTTTCCTTTCTTAAAATGTGTATACATTTTTTGGCACCCTCTGTATAGTCTTATATACGTGCTTTTAGAGCGATACGGTGTCAACCAAAAGGTCACTGTCACCAATCCAGTGCCAACAGGTATCCCCAATTTGGCCTGTGGTAAAAGGAAAGACTTTATTCAGGTGAACAGTTTGTAAAAACGGGCAAATACAGCCTCAGGTGGAAACCGAAATTGTGCTCCCCCAAGACAAAGGGGAGGCCCACTTATATATAAAAAGTGCCTGACCTGGTCCCTGACTGTCCCATTTTTGTGCAAATAAGGAATCCAAATTTGCACAGTTTGGTCCAAATAGCACTGTCCTGATTGGTCAAAATTGTGCATCCTGATTGGCCATTATGGAGCTGCTCTGATTGGTTGGTAAAAATGCAAAAGAGGATATAGATGCACAGCTTCGATTGGATGAGGTAGGTCTCAGCCCATGAAGTTTAGCAAGTGATCAAAATATGATTCCGGGAACTCCTTTATAAGGGTCAGCTCTGCCAGGAGGAACATAGTACAGGAGGCTTGGCAGCTTGGTCTGCAGCTTTCCCTGATACGTAGTGTGAGAGGCCGCTATAAACAATGGCTGCTAGACACTTATTATGAATTTGGGCCCTATTAATCATAAAGAGTCCTTCTTAGCAGATATATTCCTTCTTGATGTTCACAATTGATATATTAATATATAGCTCCAAAAGCTCAAATTACAAAATTGCACCCAATAATTCTCTTTTAAAAGAATGCTAGTGATTCCTGGGTTCTTTCTCACAGTTAACAACTTTTCATATAGATAGCTGTATTAGTGATATTGGCTGAAAGGATGCTGATTAGAAACATAAGCTATTGGAATCAGATACGTCTGGGTGTAAATCCTGTCTCTACTACTAACTTGATGTGTGACTTTGGGTCAATTACTTATCAAGATCTCTGTTTCCTTTGTGAAACAGGGATTGTTAGAAGTAAATCACATATATCAAGTACTTACCACAGAACCTAATACATTTTCAATAAAAGTTAACTCATTTCTTTTTTTACCATTATGTTAGATGGTTTCTAACAAAATTTGAAGAGTAGGCAGAGCGGAATTCTTTCCTTAGCTAGATCAACTTGTCTTTAAAATCCATGAAGTCCCAAAACACATCTTCTTTGTTCTATTTTGCATATCCAGTGACTATGAGTTCCTTATACCAAGCAGGTGATTAGTGAATATTTGTTGACTGAATGAATCCACAACTGAATGACTTTTCATTCAGGGGGCTGTATGTAAAGTAATACAGTAAAGTTTTTATGAAAATTAGGAATCACCTAGAAAGAATTTCCTTAAGGTAGAGAAACTACTGTGACATAACCATTAAATATGAAGTTTAGCAAGGGGATTTTTATTTCTTTTAGTGGCTAAATGTTTTGCTGTTGTCTTTTTGTTGTTGTTGTTGTCTTTTTGACCCATATGGGACAAGTCTTTTGTTTGAAACCACCAAATATTCTTGGATGAAAGCATACATTTGTATATTTTTCCAGATCAGGTGTTATGCTATATAGAAGGTTGGTTATAATGAAAGTGCTGTTTTAAAGGTAGGTGAAAATTGTCCTGGAAATGTTATCTTTACTAAAATGTTATGAGGTATTGATTGAGATCTCTTCTTATCCCCTGGAGTTTTCTGAGGAGTTGGAGCTAGATAACAACATGTTAAGAACAAAATTTTAAAGAAGTCCAGGGCTAAGTTAGAAGGACACAAGAGTTTTAGTTTGGGACTCATGTGCCCTGAAGGACAGGAAGAGGGTGAACTGGTTTGATGACTCTTACCCCGAAATAATAGAAGGGTAGTGTAGTACTGGGAAGAAGGAAACTGGGCTCACATTTGGGGAAATACAATATTTGTAAAAAAGAACCTATCCCCTCTCCTTATCTCCTGTAACTATGGTAGATGGTGGCATTTGATTGGTTCCCTTCCTCAAAGCTAAGGGAGTAGGATCATAAAAGAATTGTAGATAAAGTTTAGGGATATCTACAAGATAGCAAGGTTCACTTCTCATTCCTCTGCGGGATATCTGCATTACTACTGGGATTTTGAGCTACCTAGGTGCTATAGGAGCCTGGAAAGAACATTTTGCAGAGATGACGTGATGGTGTGGCCAAGTGGAGAAAGGACTGGGGTTGACCCCCTACCAAAGTGCCTAATTCTGGATAGGTGTGAAAAATAAATCCTACCATGTCTACAGGCTCTGGAGTTGTTGCTGGGGAGAAGATAGTTGTTGAGATACAGGCTTACCAGAAACTTACAGAATATGGCAAAGAGATCTATGACTCACAGGAATGTTGTGTGAGGGTCATCAGCTAGGAGTCACATGCAAGATATGGCTCAACCTTCTAGGCTGCCAGCAAAACCTAAGGAAGCTGCTTGGGTGTGAGTCTTTATCAGCAGGCTTTATAGAAATCAAACTTGAGCTACAGTGATGATTAATCACATGGAGATAGCAATCTTACCCTAAGTAGTCAGATAAAGAGTGTCTTTTTATCCACTTCCTCCAAATTCTCAAACCATCTGAGTAAACACAGGGAAGGAGGGGGTGATGGTTCATTTTATGTGTCAACTAGGCCATGAGATGCCCATATACATGTATCTGGCTAAACATTATTTCTGGGTTCATCTGTGAGTGTGTTTCTGGAAGAGCTTAGCATTTGAATTGGTGAACTGAGTAAAGCAGGTGGCCCTCCCCAATGTGTGTGTGGGGGCATCATCCAATCCATTGAGGGCCTGAACAGAACAGCAGAGGAAGATTGAATTTGCTCTCTGCCTGACCACTTGAGCTGGGATGTTGATCTTCTTCTGTCCTTGGCATTCCTGATTTCCAGGAATTCTAATACAGACTGGTGTCTACACATCAGCTCTCCGGTTCTCAGGCCTTTGAACTACACACCAGTTTTCCTGGCTCTCCAGCTTGCAGACAGCACACTGTGGGACTTTCCAGCCTCCATAATTGTGTGAACCAAGACCTTTATCTATCTATCTATCTATCTATCTATCTATCTATCTATCTATCTATCTATCTATCTATCTTTTCTATCTTTCTATCTCTATCATCTATAGATATAGATAAGTAGATAGATATCCTAGAAGGATGAGGAGGACTCTGAATCAAAATTGAGACTGGCATTTTAAAATACAAAGAACCAAATCTTTAACAGCCCAATTTTGCTTTATTTTAATAAGCAAAAGTGACTGAAAAGTTGGGGAACAAGACTGAGATGTAAATAAGCCCGTTACCCACTAGAAAGTGGGGGAATGATAGAACTAGCACTAGTAAGGCAGTTATTGGAAAAATAAAACTGTTTCGTGATTTTACTTCAACTAATTATCCCTCAAACTGTAGACCTATTGGATAAATATCCTATCAGAGGAAGCTCATTTTTACTGAATTTTTTTTTCTTGCCTGTTGCCATGATATAGCTCACGTGTATTTGCTGGAAATGCATCCAGTTGGATTGTAGTTATTGTCCTATTTTTCTCTATTATACTCTCCTGGGTGAATGTCAGGCTTGGGAGAAGGTAGCCTGAGACGTGGTGCGTTCTGTGGGTGTGAGTATCTCTGTACCTGCCTAGGATGGTTCTCTATGTCTTCCTGATGCTTCATTGCTGCAATCTTATTATGGTTCTCTTTTTCTTTCCCTAAATTTAAGCACCTATTAACAAACTGAAACTAAGTGTTAAGAATATAAGAAATTACTGTGCAGTAGCTTCCGTATAAGATATGGCCATTATAATTATGATGACAAGACCTTTGAAGAATGGAAAATAGATCTGATGAAACTTTAAGGGTGTTACTGTAAGTTTGGAACATTTGCGATATAATGCATTTCGTTCAAGTGATCTAGTCTGAAACAATAGCAGAGCTATGAGTCTAAGATGTCTGAATGTGAAAGCAACAAATATTCAACACCTCATCATCTGTTAGAGAGCTGAGGGATATTATTTTCTTTATTTCAGGGCCTGCAGATGATTTCTTGAGACACCAGAGACCCATGTCCACTCTTTCTTGTTGTTTAGGACTCTGGTGGAGAAGAGGTTTTTTTCCTATATAGTTTCCTAAACTGATTAATTGAGCTGGACTACGTATGAGCCAAGAGAGCTTCTAGGCGAGTGCCATTTCTACTTTCCCTTGGACTTTGGGATGAACTTAAAGGAGTTATCAAGAAACTCAACACATAAATGTTCATGAGGTCTCTTTACCTTGCCTTACTGTTCTTAGGCCAAGTTCCATTGCTAATAGTTTTAGCACCTAGCAAGGTCCTAGTACCCAGTAGGTCCTGTTAGTTCAGGGGTTGCAACTCACATGGCCACAGGTTAACATGTATGTGAGTAAAGCTGGCTGTGCAAGAATCTGGTTAAACTGGGGATCATGTGCTCTATCAAAATGGTCCGGCCTCTGCTCACCTTGCCAATTACTGTCTTGAGGCAATTCAGGCTCAAAGTTGTCAAATATTCCTTTGTTCCAAGATATATCAAAAATACAAAAGTTTATGTTAAAAACTCCCCCCCAAATATGAACTGCTAATTTAAAACTCTACATTCATTTTCTCACTTTTTCTCACACTTGCCCAACTCTGGCTGACTTGATAATACATTGACTTCATGACTATTGGGTGCCTGTGGCTATTTTCTGCAGCATGACACATAACTCTTACAGGTAAACCATTCCAGAATTCACTGGTGTAAACTATAACTGATATTTACATTCATAGATTCTGTGAGTCAGTGATTCAGAATGTACATAGTAGAGACTACTCTTCTTTGTTCCAGGATGTCTGGGGACTCAGCTAGAATGGCTTGGCTGAAGGTAACTTCAAAGGGGTAGATGACTCAAGCAGCTGGGTATAGGAACAGCTGAGAGTGAGATGGCTGAGGGACAGGCTCATGTGGGACTATCACCCAGAGTTGCCACATATAGCCTGTACAACATGGGCATCTCAGGGCTTTAAAAGCAAATGTTCCCTGTACAAAAGGTGGAAGCTATATGGCCTTTTATGACCTAGCCATGGATGTCACATAGGTTCAGCTCTACTGTATTTCATTGGTTGAAACAGTCATAAGACCTCTTTTGAGAGTCAAAGGGACTATAGACTCCAACTCTTGATGGGAGAAGTCATTTTTTTTGCAGCCATATTTTAAAAACCATCACACACCTTACTGATAAGTGCCTCTTACAATCCTTTTCTTACCCTCCAGTTAGACCAGGCAGTCAATATGTTAGTGACGCTTGTTTGATTATTAAGAGTTAAGTACTAAATAATTTTTGAATAGGACCTAAAATGAAATTCCCACAGCCTTATACCACCCACAATTAATTTTTACAAGTTTAGTATATTTGTCCACAATTATCCACTTGTGGACTGATTGGGTACTGATGTACAAACTCATCAGAAAGGACTGGAAATAGGAGATCAAAATAAACTGTGAGGCCAAAAGAATGGATTAGTAGGCATATTGAACACTGGATCTTATAATCATGTTTTTTCTGCCTTTGCCCATTTTTGGATTTATAGGACAGGATTTGTGATCTCAGTAGCAGTCCTAAGCTTTCACAGATCATGTATTGTCAGAACAACCCTAGACTTAGTTTAAGAGCTTATTTTATAAATTGGGAAACTGAGACACAGAAATAGTGGCAGAACTAGAAATACGTCACCTATGCTTTCTTGGCTAATTCTGTCTATATCTATATCTATCTGTCTATCTATCTATCTATCTATCTATCTATCTATCTATCTATCTATCTACCTACCTACCTACCTACCTACCTACTTTGTAGGTTTACACACATTGTACATAAAACCAAAGGAAATACACTAATATTTTATTTATAATTGCTTTTGGCTCTTGTGGTGATGGGTGGTAGGCCAAAATAAATCTTTTGATTTATGGATTTTCCACATTTTCTAAACATTCTACAGAAATTCGGTAGATATAAGAATAAGCAAGAAATCATTTTCAAAGACTAGTAAAATTGATCATTTTTATATGTTGGTAGTACAGATGATTTTTATCAATTTCTAACTAAAGAGTAAATTCTCTCTCTCTCTCTCTCTCTCTCTCTCTCTCTTTCACACACACACACACACACACACACACACACACACCCTCTTCCCTTCCTTTTCCCCCCTTTACACTCCTACCTCATCTCCTGAGTCAGGGGCTACATTTCCTATCAGGAATCTCAGACTCAGGCTTTAGTAGCATGACAGTACCTTGTGCCACATTTTACACTTAGAAACTTATGCGTGGTGATTTGGTGCCTCTGGTCTCTCATCCCCTCTCATTTAGTTGTCTTTATCTTTGAGATTAAAGATGCATTTCTAATGCTGCTCATCAGGTGGTGATTACCTCTATCTTTTAAGTTGTCTCCAAGGAAAATGTATCCTTTTTGCAAGTGTAAAGAAAAAAATCATTAATTTCTTTAATCTGGGGAACGTAATTTAGTGGTTACCAGAGGGTAAGGGGGTTGGGGGGTGGGAGATGAGGGTAAGGGGGATCAAATATATGGTGATGGAAGGAGACTGACTCTGGGTGGTGAACACACAATGTAATTTATAGATGATGTGATACAGAATTGTACACCTGAAATCTATGTAATTTTACTAACAATTGTCACCCCAATAAATTTTAAAAAATCATTAATTTCTTTTAAATTCAGGTTATGAAACAGCATCTATAGACTTACCTTAGTTTTCTTAAACATACTTAATGATGAAAATAAAACAGCACTTATATAAATGCTGATATGTGCTAGGCATTGCTGTATGTGTATATTCATCATTGCATTTTATCTTCCCCAAATCCTATAAGGTAGGTGCTAATATTATCCCTCATTTTACACATAAGAGACTTGCAGGTCACTGAGGCTAAACAACAAATAGGAAGTGCTAGAGCAGGAATTCAAACCCATTTAATCTATTTCTTAAGTCCATGCTCTTAACCTCTACTCAGTTTCATTTGTTAATAAGTCCCCAAATCTATATTTCATTCATTCATTTATCCATTTATTGTTTGAGCCCTTTTCTGTGCTAGGCACTGCCTGCCCTTTTAATCTCAGTACCATATTTAGCAGTTCTGATTTCCTGGACATTGCTCCTTTCACTTTTATTTTTTAATAAAAATATAAGCAGTTCTGATTCCCATAACATAGCTCCTTTCACTTTTATTTTTTAATAAAAATATAAGAAATATACTTTCAGTTTAACCATAATTTATTGAACATATACTATGTGCCAGGCAAGGTGCTGGGGATATAAAAATGAACAAGGTAGATACAGCCTTCACATTTTTATGGAGCTCATAGTTTAATGGGAGCAAACCAGAAGGAGTGCAGTAGGTACTGAAGGGGCAGTTGGAGCGCTGAGTAACTCAGTTGCCAGTGAAATCTTCCAGGAAGAAGTGATGTCTAAGAGGTCAATTTCTGGCATGATAGGGTGAGAAGCTTTGTGCATCTGATCTCCAGTGAAACTGGTGAAAATTATTAAAAAAAAAAAAGTTTAAACCCTTTGGAAATTGTCTTAAGGACATATATCAAGTGGAGAAACATCTATTCAAGAAAATTTATAAAAATTTCATAAGAAAAGCAAGACTCTATGGTATTTAAACCTAGACCTCTCCCTCCCTCCTCATTCCCAGGTCAGAGAGGCATAAATTGCACTTCTGTCAGCCAAGAACACAGGGAATCCTCTTCTTGCAGTTCCCAGTCATGGGGCTTTCTTCCTGCGAAGAGGAGGACTTAAGCACTTCTCATCCTGCTCCAACTACTAGATTGCAAGGTTAAGCTCCAGGTGAGTACAGTCGAGAAGTGGGGGCTCTCTGCTTCCAACCAGCCCTCACTGATGGAATGGAGACTATCCCATGGGTGTGGACTACTGAGAATACTGGGACCCTGATCACTCTTGGCTTGGCTTGTAAGGTATGGTTCCACACTGTGAGAAGCAAGTTGAGAGGCTATCAGTCTGCTGTTTCTTCCTTACCCCAACTGAGAACTCAGTCCTAAAGTAAGATTGTCACTCAGGGAGAAGAATGCCATTTTTTCCACCCTCATATCCAGAGCCCTGGCTCAGAGATTTTACCTAGGGAGAGAAGACAGCCATAAAGCGTATAGGTTCTAACATTGTCCCAGTGGAAGTTACTTCATTTGCAACAGAGCATGGAGAAGTTCAAGCCAAGGATGCTCTAAACACAGTGGTGGTTGTGGTAGAGGCAATTGTGAAGTGATTCATGGATTTGATGAAGATACTGGTTAACTGTAAATTGTCTAGATTGTTTCAAAGAGCCAGGGAAGGAGATGGCTGGGAGAAGTCCTCCCCCCTTGGGTTCAAACAAATATCAAACGCTGACCTTTAGAACTGTTTCTTCAAGGGAGCCCAAATTTGATTGAATTAGTCTGCAGAGCAATGAATGTCCAAAGGCATTATTGAAAACAATAGAGAAATAAATTCGCAATTAGAGGAGCCTAACAGCTGGGTATGGTCATGGCTGTAACCTTCACAAGTGCTTCTCAGTGGCCCATCCCACCTCACTTAAGTAGGACAGGATGGTTAGAGGGATTGGAGTTGGATATTTTCCTTCTTCCAGGTTGGTTAGGCTCTGATAAAACTCTAGTAGGTTAGGCTCTGGTAAAATAGTTTCTCTTGAGGGAAGGCCTTATTAAGAATAGATGCTCTGGGTATGTTTAAAAATAGCTACTTTCTCCTCCCCGTGCCAGAAACGAGGGGGTTTTCTCCAATATTCACTGTGAGAACCTCATAGGGCTCTTGGAGGTAAAACTCATAAAAGTGTGGGAGCACTCTCTAAAACAAGAAACCTACTTTAAATATGACACATATTAATTAAAAGTAAATGGGGGGGGATCCAAGATGGTGGAGTAGATAAACACTGTGCTTGCCTCATCCTGTGAACACATCAAAATTACAACTAAATTATAGAACAATCAACCACTTCTATTCAACATTGTACTGGAGGTTCTGGACAGGGCAATTAGGCAAGGGAAAAAAAAGGCATCCAGATTGAAAAACAAGAAGTAGAACTATCTCCATTTGCAGATGACATGGTCTTACATATAGAAAGTCTTATAGAATCCACTGACAAACTAATAAAATTAATAAACAAATTAATCATAATCATAGGATACAAGATCACTATACAAAAATCAATTGTCTTTCCATATACTTGCAATGAATAATCTGAAAAGGAAATTAAGAAAACAATTATATTCATAATAGCATCAAAAAGAACAAAATACTTAAAAATAAATTTAATAAGGGATGTACAAAATTTATACTCCGAAAACTATAAAACATATTGAAAGAAATTAAAGAAAATGCAATTGAATGGAAAAAAAATCCCATGTTCATGAATTGAAAATTTAAATACTGTTAAAATGGCAACACTCCTCAAATTGGTCTATAGATTCAATGCTATTCCTTTCAGAATCCCTTCAATACCACTTCAATACCAACTAAAAAAATAAATAAAAGTGTTAATAGGCAAAAATAAAATTAAATTAAAATAAAAAGTAAAACACTGCACCCCTTCCAAAATGGTTAGAATCAGAAAGTCAGACAATGAAAAGTGTTGTCAAGGATATGGGGAAATTGGAACTCTTACACACTGCTAGTGGGAATTTAAAATAGACATCCAATTTGGAAAACAGTATGGCAATTCCTGAAATGATGAAGCATCTAGAGTTACTGTATGACCTACCAGTTCAATTCCTAGATATCTATCCAAGAGAAATAAGAACATATGTCCTCACAAAACTTGTACACAAATGTTCATAGCTCTACTATTCACAATAAGCAAAAGATGGAAACAGGTCAAATAGTCATCAATAGATTAATGGATAAACAAAATGTGGCCGATACATACAATAGAATATTGTTCAGCCATAAGAAGAAATGAAGAAATACATGCTACACAATGGATGAATCTTGAAAACGTGCTAACTGAAAGAAGCTAATCACAAAAGACTACATCTTATGAGCACATTCTTATGAAATGTCCAGTACTGGAAAATCTATAGAGACAGAAAATAGATTCATGTTTGCTTAGGGCTGGAACAATAAAGGTATGGGGGCCGAGTTATAGTTAAGGGTGTGGTATTTCTTTTTTACTTGAAAATGTTCTAAAATTAACTGTGGTGATAGGTGCACATAACTGAATATACTAAAAACCACTGAATTATGCACTTCAAGTAGGTGAATTGTATGGTATATGAATTAAATCTCAATAAAGCTGTCTAAAAAAAAAAAAAAACATCTATTTTGGGATAGATGAGTAAGAGTTATCCAGGCTAAGTGTGTGAGGACTGGTTGAGAAAATGTTTCAGGCAGGGAAAACCGTGGGAACCAAGACCAGGACTTGAAAGGGATGGAGCTTTGAAAAGACGATGGGAATTCATTCAGCACAATGGTGTTGTTCTTACTATTTATTAAATACCAACTGCTGCAGAGCAGACATTAGGAGCAAGGGCTTTGACATTGGGCAGGCATTCCATTTAATGCCTGGGTGACCTTAGCCAAGACATTAATCGCTCTAAGTCTCACTTTCCTTTTCTATTAAATAGTAGGTTAGTGATATGACATCTGCAAAAGGACTCACAGTTCATGGAAGGGAAGAAAGACTCTCTGTAAGTCCAAGAAACTATTTTGACAGTTACAATGCAAGGATAATATAATTACCCATTAGGAGAAATTTTTTAAAATAATTATTTCTTAAATAACAAGATAGCAGGAAGCCTTGTGAGGTATCAAAATGCCACTTAAAAAGACTAAATCCCTCCCTTTATTGAGCTAAAGGACTTCATTTTGATATTTGTTGGTGTGTATGTATGTGTGTGTGTGTGTGTGTGTGTGTGTATGTGTGTATATATATACATATATATATTGTACTTCCTGTACATACATATATATGTATATATATATTATACTGTACTTCCTGTCCTTCATTTTTCTTTTTAATAATGCATGGTGAACATGTAATACATATGGATCTACCTCATTCCTTTAAATACAGAGGGTGCCAAAAAATGTATACACATTTTAAGAAAGGAAAATCTGTAATAAAACTGTAATACTCAATATATACTGGTAGCAAAAGATGAATACAAGTCATGTTTATACATTTTTTTTGGCATCTCCGGTAGATTCTTTATCTGTACTATACTGAAAATATTAAAGGGGGGTGCAGGCAAATAGTTGAATAGACATTTCTCAAAGTAACATATATACGAAAAGATGCTTCATAGCCAACTAAATTATCCATCAAATGATGCAACTGTTTTTGCTAAGACTCTTGCAAACTGCTAGTGTCAGATTATCAAATAACTGCTTTTAGATATTGTTAATATGTGAGGGCCCCCGCTCCCTCAACCCTTACCCTACCTTGAACTTTCTTTATAGAGGGAACAGACCAGCTTTTCTCTTAGCTTTTGCCTTTTCCTTTTATAGAGGCAACAGTGAATACATGATTATGGGACTTGGGGCTGACTTTCAAACACACACATTTTCCTGTTAGTTTTGCAGTGCAAAATTTTGCATAAGATTACTCCTGTTGATAGCATCCTGGTAAATCCACTGGTCTTGCTCCTCTACGTCTTTTATTTTGTGCGTCATGATAGCTATGTGTTACCATAACTTTATGAAGTTCCTTATAGACTATTTACTTTTAGTGTGTTAGTTGATGTTTTTGTTCAATTTAGGATTCATTCAAAATCCTGTGTTTAAGTAAAAACTAGAAAGTTACAAATGCCGTTTACACTCTACAGTATAATGCATTATCTGCTTTATTTCACTTGGAATTAGAAATCAAAATTTGTGGTGTTAGGATAGGCTTGCCATTCACATTAAGATTTATTACACAAAGAAAACTGTTACTGGGAGAGGTAATCTGCCTTGGATCCTGAGCATCCCTGCACGTTCTAATTGGGTATATCAAGAGGTAAGGCCTTGACCAGCCTACATTTCTCAGAGGCAGGCCATTTCTCAGAGTTATGTCTGCAACAAGCAACTTTGAGGGATGAGGTAACGTCTTTCCCTGGACACAGGGCAGGCTTGCTTCTACTTACTAAAAAAGTGATGAATTCTCCAAACTCAGGATTTCTTTCCTATAACACAATGCACTACATGTGCAGGCATCCATAATGGGACTTGAGGATCATGGGGAATTAATACAAACCGCTATGAAGCTCTGGCTACTGCTTTTGCCGTGAATAATAATGTCCTTTGTCTCTAACCCAGGATTCGTGTCTTCTGCAAGTATCCATGAAACAGTAGCAGGTTAACTTGTCAACTTATAAGTAGGGTGAAATCTCAGACTGTACAGTTCTTGACAGGTGTTTCCAGATATTATCCCTAAATCAGTTATGCTAAGGCAATGTTTTCTAGTAGGATGATTTTTGACATATCTGTATACCACCTATGCTATTTTGTTAATATTGTTATGCCTGTTTTTTTTTTTAACATTTTTTAGTTAGTTTTAGGTGCACAAAACAATGTAATAGTTAGACATTTATCATTTACATCCCTCACAGTGACAATCCCCCTCTCCCATCTACTACCCCTCTGACATTGCACACAGCCATTACATTTCCACTGTCTCTATTCCTAATAATGCTGTACTCCACTTCTTGTAAATATATATATACATATATATATATACATATATATATGTATATATATATATGTATATATGTATATATATATATATAAAATTGTAGTTGACATTCATTATTGTTCAGCTTCAGCTTCAGGTGTACAGTGCAGTGATCAGGCATCTACATCATCCCTGAGGTGGTCTCCCTAATGAGACCAGTGTCCATCAGATACCCTACAAAATCTTTACAACATTATTGATTACATTCCCCAAACTGACTTTTGTAACCCCGTGGCCATCTTGTGGTTACTGACTGTGGTCACCTCCCCCCTTATCCCCACCACCCCCATCTAGCAACCCTCAATTCTCATGTTTGTTTTCAAATTGACTCATTTAATTTGAATACTCTTTTCAAAAGGGAACTTTGTAACATCATCTTAAATCTAAACTATCATCATTTACCTTAAACAGAGTATTCATTAATACACATTCAAATATACATGGATATTACAATTTAAAATGTTTGTGTACTGTCTAAAATCATCTCCACCTACCACCAGGCCCTTCTACTGTAACCCCAAGTTAACTGATTATATCCAGAGTAGTCATGGCTGGAACAAAGACTATCACAACCAATGTTTTTTGGTAGTGAATTTTGACGTCTTACCTCCTTCCCTACAAAAATTTCCCATGAAGCCCGCTTGTGAAGGAAAAAGGAGGGAAAGGAAGTCCAGTGCTCTGACATGTAATGGTGACAGTTGTTGTCCTCCAGATAAGAATGTCCAGCACAGCAATTCTACCAGTCTAGGAGGGTCTGGTGCCTGCTGCAGGCTGGAGCAGAGAAATCGAAGTCAGACCATCCTGGAGAGGATTGTGTTTGGGGTGAGCCCTTCCACATCCAGCCTGAGTGCCATCACTCAGAGTGCCAGAGGGATGGATTCGTCCTGTCTGTAAAACTGCCGGTGAGTTCCTGGACCCTCATCACACTCCTGCCGGAATCCAGCCCCACCACCATCCATCAGGGTGTTGCATACTTGAACAACAGTCTGGAGACATGAATTGCCCCAAAAAGAGCAGCACAAAGGAATAATAAAATAACACAACTGGCACAACTGTGAGCCATCTATACATATATAGATTTTGATGTAGACACACTGTCTTACATAGCACTTTCATGTTTCCAGGTAAAGATGGGAATATCCCCAAATCTGACTTGAACCTCCCTTTACAATTTACACAGGTTGAGGAATACCTGTTGAACTAGTGAGGAGGGCCTGGCACCAGTCTTCTGGAAGAGATCACTTACACTAAGAAAGTAAGAGTCAGGAAGATAAAACCACTCTTTAGACTCAGAGAAGCAACTCACTAAAGCATAATACTGTTAGTCAGACTTGTCTTCTGGTCCAACCCCCCCCAAATAGACCCGTAGTCTTATGGGGAAGAGGAGACTTATGACTAAAATCCCCAAGTTGCCAAGATATCTGTAAGATATCGTGGCCCAAGTGACCCTGCATAAATGTCTGTCTAAATTGAAAATATGGCCATTCTCCCCACTTCTGTAGAGGTCAATCTGGGAATTCAGCCCATGGGGGTTTCTGAAGAAATGTTGGGCTTCGCTATTTGAGAATTCCAAAACATCAGCAGCGATAGGGGCCTGAAAGGTATAGGATGTGGAAGAAGGGGCAGGAATGTCCAATATACATGGTGGTATCAAGGGGAGGGGGTTTGGGAGGTTGGGCAGGCACAGCAGGAGAGGAACATAAAGGTGGCACCCACCTAACAGTTGGCCTGGATTTGTTCTTAAGCACAGGTGAGAACTACTTTCTCCACCCTCCCAAATAGCTGAAACAAATCTCTTGGGGAGTTGGGATCCTGCATGGGCAGACAGGGGGAAAAAACCTGTCAGATACAGCTCACCGTCATATCCTTATTTCATCCTCAGAAGATATCTTAGAGATCATTATCATCTCTATTTTACAGATAAGTTGTAAAATTCATTCTTCTAGCTAGGTGGTCTAGTGGTAATTTGGAGTTTACATTTGCTTCTAAAATTCTGTCAAGAAATATCAAATGCCGCATTGCCTTTAGAAATAAACTGGTAAATGCCGTTGGTTACTTTTTTTTGTTATAAAACTTTTATTATTTTAACATAATGTGTGTACATTCTAAGAATAAGGAAAAATACAAATAAGCAGAATTTTAAAAATCACTCATAATCCTACCACTGACTGTACTTTTTTTGTCTTTCATCCTTCACACGTTTTTCTGTGCATATATGCAATATACAAATGTACTCTTCCCTTTTAAAAATATGATATTCACATATTACTTAGTAACGTTTTTTTCATTTTATATCCTGTCAGGAACTTCTTTTTGTACAAATGAGTAAAGCTCTCCTATTAAAAGGCAGAGACTTGGGGATTGGTTCAAAATATGATAAACTGTGAGAATGCAATATAAGAAGAGATGCATCTAAAACCACTAATAGCAAGCAACAAGTTAAAGTAGAAAAATGGACAAATGTTTATCAGGAAAATGCAAATCAAAAGAAAGCTATATGGCAATGTTAGTATCAGAAAGAATAAAAATCAAGATAAACTACATTAAGTAGGGGTAAGGATGGTTTCGATTAACCTTCCAACGCATCACTATAAGTTTGTTTCTTACTCTCCTTATCTCATCTATTTCATTCACCTCTCTAAACATATCATCCTTGCTTAAATGCCTGTTGTGTATATCTTCTTTAAATTCCTGGAGAGACTGAATCAGCCTTTCTCTAAAAGTTCCTTCTGTTTTTTCCTCCTCTTCTGGTTCTTCCTCCTCCTCTGGCTTTTCCTCAGGCTTTGGCTCTTCCTCAAGCTTTGGTTCGCTCTCATTTTCTGGTTTTCCTTCACTTTGACAGGGTTTCATCTTGTGGCTCTCTTCCCTCCTTTCCTCCTTTTTCTCTGCTTATTCCTCTTTGAATACAATTACTTCTAGAAAGCAAGGAGATGGTAAGTCAGTCAAAGGCTTGGTGATTGGACTGGTGCTCTGGACATAAGTCTCAGCATCTGCTTTTCTTTTATTCAGAACTATCATCAAATATCTTCCACCCAGGAGATTCAATCAACAATTTCCCTGAGGCCCCTCTTACCTCCACTTTACACCTCCTCACTGCTCTCTGCTCCCTCCCTCCAGCCATTTCCAAGGCCCTCCTCAACCATCCCCCACCCCGCTGCCCCCGCATGGACTTAACAGAAGACCCTCCCAGAACAGAGTAGGCTGGGAGACTCCGGGTTGGGGTAGGGAGAGACCCTGGGGCCCATACTTCTGTCCCGCCCTCGCCCACCTCCCCCCCCACTCCCCCAGGCGTCTTTATAATATATCCTCTCACCTACCAGTATTGATCCGGTCAGTTTCTTTCTCGTCTTTTCTAGCTTTGCTCAGTGCTATGAACAACAGACCTGCAGATCTGCGAACAAACGAGAAAAAGGAGGGGGAGGGAGGAAGGGAGGAGAGAGTGGAGGGGGGGTGGGGCGAGCGCTTGGTGACCAGCACCACGCACCTTTTTTCTCTTTAAGGTTCTCGGTTATGGAAACTTTCTCACCTTCTGTTTCCTCCAGTTCTCCCCCTCTCAACAGTGCAAGTTAGCTCGAATTTCCCATCAGACAAGGAATTGGAAGAGCATATTATTTCCAAACTATGTTTAAGACTGAGGCGGGGATTGGGGGGAGGGTAGGTGTTGGGAAAGCGGTCTGAGATGGCAGAGGAGGATTTTAAAACTATCACAGGTCTCTCTGTCCTTCTCCCGAGATCCCTAGGCCCTTTCCCAAAGGTCATTATTTCCTGCAGACCCGGAGGTGGAGAGGTGGACATGACCAGGACTCCTTCAAATCTCTGCCCTAGGCCACCTCTACCCTAGAAATCCCCAAGCAGCACGTATTTGAACACCAACCTGCAAAATTCCGGCAGATTGGCTTTCTCCTTTCCCTGGCCTCAGGCCCCGCAGTCGCGCTACAGAATGAAGCTGGTACCCAGGCGAGAACAAGGACCAAACTAGCAGGACTTCTGCACACGTCGACTCCTGGTCACGTGAGACCTACGTCACCAGTGAGCTCGGGTCCCCAGTTTCCACTCCCACCAAAAACGCGGCAGAAGTAATCCCGCCCTCTGCCCCACCCCTATACGTTTGACCCTGTCAGTCTTTTTTTGTTGTCCCGTATTCCAGAGGGGAAATTTTTATTTGCCCATCTCTGATTACTAGGGAGGTACTACATCTTTTGCTGGAGCTACTAAACTTTTCTACTTTTTTACAGAATTATCTCTTCCTGCCTTCAGCTCCCAGCATTAAGAACTGCTACAGCCATCGCCCCTCCCCCAACCTCCATTTCATCTACAATCTGGTCTTTGGCTGTTGTGGAGCAGAGCTGGTTTGGCAGCAGGTTGTTTAAAAAACAAAGTCTGGGACAAGAATGAGATTTTTGAATGATATTTTTACTTTATTCCTAATACTTTTATATTCTTTTTTTTAAGTAGCATTTTTTTTTAATAGTCAGAATATACAGCCCTGAGAATAGTGCTTGGCATATGGTGCTTTAAAAAGTACAAGCTATTATAATTATATTAGGATTTCACTTCGGGAAAATTATTCAAAATGGAAAAAAACAGTAATGTTTGACTCCTGGTGATGGTATTTACCAAGAAGCTGTGCTGCCTGCAGAACCATCGATTGTTTCCTCATCTAGAAGAAAGGAATAATAACATACACCTCATAATTTGTGGGAATTCTAAATGATAACACTTGGTGCAAAGCACTTCAGTCATATAAAGTCTTCAACGGATATTGGTTACCTTTCAACCTCACCTCATTTTTTGGTAAAAATCACAAATTTGCCAATAAAAATTGCATAGCTCTCAGAGGTAACATTTGAAAAATAACAGGAGATATAAACATGTATTTTTGTCTTGTGTAAGTTTCGATGCCCATTTGTGAGGCAGAATAAAAACCTCAATAGATTATGTGTAAAGAAAAAAAAAACCTGACTGCATCTCATTTTGTTTCACTTGCTCTTCTGTCACGTTATTCTATCTTCTGGGAAACATGTGTATTTGAACATCAGAAAACCCAAGATATAATGGTTTGGTTCTGCTGGACTGAACCCTGATGTGAGAGACAGGAGATGTTAGTCCCAGTGCCAGACCTAGAACTTGTTATCTGTCCAAAGTCCCTGTGCCTGACACTTTGAAAGGCCAAAACTCAAAATGTCAGAGTTCGGAGTAAGGAAAGGTTTATTGATGGAGTAGACACCAACTGAGAAGATGAGAGACCTAATCCTCAAATCCATCTTAAATTAGAGTCAGGCTTCTTTCATGTCGAAGGAAGGGGAAATGGGAGGGGCAAGAGGTGAATGATGACTGCAGACATCGAGGCCCCAGCAGGGATCTGGGGAAGATTGTGCTTAGTCTGTTGACCCTAGATTATGTGAGTCCCCTCACGAGGTTCCTGCAAATCTTCGATAAACAATACATACTTCCCTTATCTCCTCAGGAGAGTCACCCTCTGGCAAGGGACTGTATTTTTAAACCTCAAACTACAAGCAGAATTCCTCCAATGATTAGCATGTCTCTTTGCAAGAAGCTATCAACCTGAAGGTAATGGGAACAAAGCAGGCTTGAGCAAGATGCAGCCAGAGAGGCTGATCATTTCACTTTGTTGCAAATTGAGTGTGTGACCCTTAGTAAGTTACTCTCTCTGTATTGGCCTTACCTCTAAAACAGAAAAGCACAAGTAACCTCCCAACTTTAGAAAGCAGCATGTGATTAGCAAAACAGTTGAATATATTGTCCTTAATGTAAGGGTGAAATCTGGTAAATCAATAACGCTGTTAGACTTAGCTAGTTTGCAGTTTGACTCACTGCATAGCTCGCTATCTAGCTACCTGTAGTTAAATTTAGCTTGCAGTTAGATCCATCCTGATATTCAGCTGTTTCTTCTTTGTTTCTTCCCTCACTGATTAACTTGAGAAGTGTTTTGTTCCCTTTCTCAAGGCTACCCATACCTCGTGAATCCATTTAATTAACAGAATCATAACCCAAAAGAGCAATTTCTTAATCCTCAGGCGACCGGACACCGGGATCGAATTTACAACTCCCTTGCAGTTTTTACTGGTGACGCATAAAGTTCCAGGCTGCGATGCGATGGCTGAATCCAAGTCCGGAGTCTGGAGATAACATTATCTTAAAACAGACCAGACCCCAAGAAGCAATGTTAGCCCTCAGACCTGCCTGACTGACTCCCCTTTCCTATATAAGAAAAATGTAACGTGAAGTTAGGTGCAGCTGTCCACTCTAAGACTCTGCCCCGGCGACGACCCTCACCCCCACCCCAACCCCCTCTACCCCCGCCAGTATTTCTCTCCTTATTACCCGTGGCAGCCATCATCTTTAGACACTGCCATGGGCATTCTCTCTGCCTGAACTTTAATAACTTTCTTTGCTCTTTAATAACTTTTTTTTGGGTCTGTGAATCCTTTCACCGTTTGTGAATGACCAGGGGTTAATTCTATGCCAGGACACTTAGGAAGATTGAAACATCCTGAATGGTAGTTGTTTTTCTCCAGCTTGATGGAAATGGTTCCAGAAATCTTTAGAATGTCCTGAAAAGAGAAAGGTGCTTTGCTGCCATTATCTCATTTTATACTCCTAACAACAATTGTAAGGAAGATATTTTCATTTCCATTTTGTATATGGAGAAATTAAATGGAGGGTTTAAGCAATATGCCCCAAGACATTATCTCCTTAGATCTGAGCAGAAAAGGGCTCTTCCTGAGGCCACACTTTTAGAGGGTCAGTGTCTGGCCCTCCTCTCGAGGCCCTCTTCCCCAAGTAGTGAAGAGTCAATGGGATAAGAAAATGTTCCTACTTGGAGCCTTTACCTTTTTCTTTCTAGACCACATTCTAGATGTGTAGGACCATAGAATATCCTGCACAAAGGATCTGGAGCCCAAATCCAAGGTCTGCTTGTGCCTCTTTAGGTCTATCCTCCTGAGAGTGGGCCATATCCTCTGTGGGTTCACCCTAGGGGTGGAATAGATAATATAACTGCAAACCCTCACATGAAGCCATTTGGAGAAAGAGCTAAAGCAAAGGGTAGACTGTTAGGCCAACTGGAGCTCAGAGAAGGTCAATAGCCAGTTAGCCGATTAGTTAGAGACAGCCTCAAAGAGGAAAACGACCTTGACCTGGGCCTCAGAGGGTGGGCAAGAGACAGACGGAGGGTGGGAAGGACAGAGGAGACCAGTCTGACTGAACCTAGGCCCTGTGTCCTTACCATTACCCTGCCTTGTCTCATGCTGCCTTGCTGGGTAGAGGTCTACTTGCTCCTCCTTAGGGGTGCTTAAGTCTATTGACAAAGGCTGTCGTCTGAAAGCAGGTTCACTGCAAACATTTTTGGACATGTTCTGCACTACCCCCAAGGGCTTTCTCACTTATTTCTAGGTCATGGAATCTGAATCAGTCAACCTTTCTAGATAGTACATAGGCAATTGCTATGTACTGAAAATATGCATTCTTTCCGAATCTGTAAATCCATTCTTAGGTATACATCCTAAGAAAATACTTAGTGGCAGTCACAGTGATTTACTACAATAAAGTCTGTAGACCTGAATTCGTAGTATCAATCCTTTGACTTGGACCTGAATATACAAAGAGAAGCCACAAATGAAAAGCAACGATGAAGGAGCAGAAGGAAAGAGAATTGTTCTAGGAAATAGCAGATATGCACCCAACCATGCACATGGTTGTATATGCACATTCACACGTGTATGTACACATTCTCATAAACTGAGGATTCTCCCAGATGATTATGCTACAGGATAAAAAAGGCAAACTTATAATTCTGTTGAAACAATTCAAACTGCACCACTGGTATGTACCGTTTACAAATGGAAAATTACTATTAAGATATTCAGCACAATTCCTTATAGTAGAAACAATTAAGAAGAAACTTTAATGTCTTACAATAGGGAACAGGTTAAATTATGTAACAACCATATCATAGATGTCTAAGAAAACATTAAAATGAGATCTATTGGGAACAAAAGTGAGAGTTAATTTTTCACCTGTGCAATTAGAAAAGATGAAAAATACTGCTTATACTCACAGTTGGTGAAGATATGGAAAAACATTTACATGCGCTTTGAGAATATAAAATGGTATATGGATGTTCACTACTTATTGTGCTGATTATTTTGCAATACACACATATAAAATCATTACTTTGTACACCTGAAACTAATATAATGTTATATGTCAATCATGCCTCAATAAAAATAATAAATAAATGAAAATATAAGCAAAACACAAAAACAAAGAATAAAATAGTACATTTTTGGAGGTCATTTTGGTAATCTCAAACTTTAAAATATATGTGCTTTTGGACACATCAATTCCTCTTCTAACGGTTTATCATGCAGAAATACTCCCATCTCAAATATGGTCATTGCATTAGTTGTAGTAATAGATTTTCTTTTTAAAAGTAAAAACCCTAAATATTCCTAAAAGGGGATTGGTTTAAGAAAAGTTTGATTATTCATACAGTGCAATACTACACAGTGATGAAAAAATAATGATGTGGAGTTATATTTACTCACATGAAAAAATGCCCATCATATGCGTATATTGTTAAGAAAAAGGCAAATTGAAGGTTAATACATTTTGTCACAGCATACATATATCTATTTTTGTGTATTTAAAATATGAGAATATAATGAAATTCCACCATAATGGGGTAAGTGAAGTCTACACAATTTATTCCTGTAAAATTTTGGGTTATATGAATGGAAAGACTGATGTGAGCATATTTGGTAAGCTCAATACACAATCCAAATCCATCAGGGACTCAGCTGTGTTCTGATGCCTCCTCATAACTGTTTATTCAGCACTTCAGCTTAATCATCACCCTTCTGTTTTCCCCTGTCTCCAGGCCCCATCACAAATTATGTTATATCCAGTGCCAAGTTACTGCGGGGTATTACTGTATTTCTACATCATATTAGAAATTTGAATGAATACATACTTAACTATTCCCATAGGATATATTTGAAATGAGTATTCAATATAAAGTGAACTTTTCTAAATGTTGCATTTATATATTTAAATTTTATCTTTAATGGGCATATATTAATTCATAATATTTAGAAAAATGATTGAGATAAAATTTTGAAAACATGCAGAAGAAATAAAATATCTGGCAAATATAAGGCAGTCATATCTTTATTGAAATGAAAGTATTTGTAATATATTGGCACATGAAAAGAGGTTACAAACAGTAACCTGCCGAGGATCCAATTTGTAAAAATAATATATATGTAGGTATTTATATGTATACATGCATAGAAAATATTATGTAATAATACGTACCAAAACATTAGAAGTGGGCATTATTGGATGGTTGGTGGCTTATAGGTGATTTATATATTCTTTTATATGCTTTTTAGTAGAATCTTCTACATGTTTTCAGTGGATATGTGTAGCTTCTACAATAAAGAATAGTCTGCAAATAGTATATGATCTTATTTTATGACACATATTTTGCATATATACTTCTCTGTAGCTGAGCAGGATCTTATTTAAGGCCTCCACTACCTCTTTGAGGTGAAGGGGTCCTTGCAATGGTTGAATACTTCACATTTGCTTCTCTTGGCCCATTTGTGACTAGTATGCATTAAAATGAAGCTCTCCTCTTTATGCTCTGTCTCCCTCCAATCACCGTTTGAGATAGTCAAGCTGTAGGACTAATGATACACAGGAAAGAAGGTTTCTTTTTCCTAAATTTTATCCAGTGAGAAATCTTTTCTTCTAGGATGCTTTTTTGCTGGGAAAAGTAACATTGTTGACAATAATGTAATATTTAAAGCAGATCATATAATAGTCTTACTTATCAATTCAATTCTTTTATAAATATAAATGAATAGAAAAAGAACGGATTGTATTTCTGGCTCTGCTTGACAAGTGGCGTTTATTTATAGGTCCTTGACCTTTTTTCCAGTGAAAATGTTTTACTTTTGCAAATAAAGACAATAAATATTATTATTTAAAAGCAGGTTATAAAACAATGTGTATAAGATTATTCTAGTTATATTGAAAAATACATACAGAAGGGATGAAAACCCTCAAGAATTTACACTCAATTTAATTTATTTGATGACTCAAATATAAATTTCATCCACTTATTCATTCAACAAATATTAACTAGACACTTGCAAGGTATTGCCAACCCAAATCCATGCCTTTTCCAGACCTTTCTTCTCAATTATCATTCCTGATTGGACATCTTAGTGTAATGCAATTGAATCTTAAGCCGAGGCTGGATTCTAAAGTCAGCATATAAAGTGAAATCGCACCTAATCAAATTTACCTTTGAAATATTTAGAACCCTACTTCACAGCATATTAACAGAGTTGTAGTGTTAGTAGGGGAAAAATCATACAGAAGTATTTAAATTTATACATGCTTAGAAATTTTATGAGACTATGGAGTTTTTAAAAAAATTGTGTACAATTTTTGTATGTTTGCCAAATTTTTTGCAGTTTACATGAATTACATAAACAGAGCAATAAAATACATATTTTAAAGATAACTCACATTTCATTCACTGTTGTTACTGCATACAGAGGATGCCAAAAAAATGTATACACATTTTAAGAAAGGAAAAAACTGTATTAAAATTTTAATACTCAATATATACTGATAACAGGGGGTGGCCGATTAGCTCAGTTGGTTAGAGCATGGTGCTAATAACGCCAAGGTTGCTGGTTCGATTCCCCCATGAGCCACTGTGAGCTGCGTCCTCCTTAAAAAAATAAAAAATAAAATAAAAATACATACCGATAAAAAAAGATGAATACAAGTCACTTTTGACTTCTGCAATTACAAGAGGTGCATAAAGTGGTTACCATCAGCATCTAGACACTTCTGATTACAGCGAACTACTAAGTAACACATAGATAACATCTCTTTAAATGTGTATACATTTTTGGCACTCCCCGTATATACAATACAATTATTAATAATATAAATAATACATAATACATGTATAAATATATACAATTTTAAAATTGAAATATATATGTCCTGGATTCAGGATGAAGGGAGAGAGGAAGGGATGCTAGTTCCCGCTGCCTTGCTTGTGAGTGGGATGGAGGAGATTATTTTCATACATATAAAATATACATATTTACTACAGTGGGCCACCATGTTATACATATTTTTTAATCTAACAATGCAGTTTAAATATTTCCATGTTATTAAATATTGTACTTCATCATGATAAAATTAACAGTAATTTATTTAGTTAATTCCCTATTGTTTAATATTTAGGTTGTAAGCCATCACTAAAATCTATGCACACAACCATAATTATTCCCTAAGGAAAAATTTCTAAAAGTGAAATTGCTTTCACTTTTTGGTCTAAAAGTTGGAAAAATCTTATGATTTTTTTCCCATGTGAATGACTTCATATAGAATGGATGGTATGATTTAAAAAATATTCCCCAATTTTACAGGTGAATAAGACTACCTTGACATTTTGTTTGTATATTTTGACCACTGGTGAGGTTGAATAGCTATACTTATTCTCCATATAGATGTCTTCTTTGGTCAATACCCTATTTGATGTCTTTTCACTGGTGTTCAGGCTGTGATAACCACTGTTATTTCGTTGATTTTTTAAGGAATATTTTATCACAGATAACCATTGTTTCAGTTAGTCTCATTGGTTGTGGGGCATAGAGAGGCTATCTCAGCTAAGACAGGATCCATGGTGAGAATTTATGAGGCAGTAAAGAAGACTACGATCTTAAGGGAATCTGAAAGCTAACCTCTACGGAGTTTCTAATGGATCTCTAGGAGCCAGGACCTGAGCATTGTAGAGCTCTACCATTAACTTGTCTCAACTGCTGTCTCAGTCTCTTCTCTCTTCCTCTCACATCCCCTGTCCTCCTACGTCTTATCTCTACCTCACAGTTCCAGCTTCCTCATCATGTCATCCTGCTCATGTATCAGGTTTTCTCAGGTTCCTAAGTGTGGGGACAGAGCAGTTTCTAGACTCTCGGCCTCACGTGGAAAGGTGATGGCTCGGGTAATAGATGGTCATCAGCTGTAACTAGTTGGCCATCAGCTGTAACCAGTTAGACATTAGCCACTGATATAAGTGCCGTGGCTGAGCTAGCAAGCGTGGATTACAGTTAGCAAGGGGTTGGTTGGTTGGCAGAGAAGCAGCCAGCAGATTGTGGCTAGCAAGTGGGGTTAGCAAGCGCGGAAGGTGGATTTCGGATCATGTGGATCCTACTTCCTG
The DNA here is from genome assembly GCF_004115265.2 of Rhinolophus ferrumequinum. Lineage (NCBI taxonomy): Eukaryota > Metazoa > Chordata > Mammalia > Chiroptera > Rhinolophidae > Rhinolophus > Rhinolophus ferrumequinum. Next base: position 51,659,661 of record NC_046284.1, read on the forward strand.
TGTCTCACCCAGCCGCCAGCGAGACTGGAGTGCAGGAATACCCCTCGTTGGGGTACTGGTGGATGATTGCTTTTGTGTCTCCATCAGCCACCATCGAAAATATAGAGGTATGACTCCCCTATCTATGGCTCTGTTGGTGTTCCTTTTTGGCCTCACCAAATCCTGCATTCTGGTGCGGGAGCGGGACCAGAGACCCTGCATTAGACTAAGGTATAGACCGTCTTCCCACAAAAGTGCATGTACCCACTAGCCCCAAACATGCACAAACTTGCATACAATTTCTGACTGTCTACAGATTTTCCCAGTTGAGAACACCTGGTCTAGGCGAATTAAAATGGTTAGTGGGTGAGAGTTCCTTGGACACTGGCCTAAGCTTGGCTGAAGGGCCACCAGGATGGGGATGGAATGTCAGGCAGCAACCTGCAGCTAGCTGAGTCTCCTATCTTGGGTTCCCTGGAGGTAAAGAGGCCAGAAGTGAGAGGCTTAGCAGGTTGCATTCCTCTAACAAAACAACTATTTGTTAAGATTAAAAATTCCCAGAAGTGGAAAAGATAGATCATTTTTCTAAAACAGGATGAAAATAAGATACTTATTAAGTTTTACAAGGATAAATTTAATGAAAATGTAAAATGTTGAGTTGTTTTAGGAAAATTTAGGTTTAAAAATTTCAAACTAAATTAATTAGCCTGTTTTTTAAAAAAAAAGCTATTTGGGAAGAATAATTTGAAACATTCTCTAATTAATACATACCGTGTTTTCCCGAAAACAAGACGAGGTCTGTGGGGACAGAGTCCCAGAGAGCAGTTTCCAGGCTCTCAGCCTCATGTGGAAAGGTGCTGACTAGGGTAGTAGATGGCTGTCAGCTGTGGCTAATTGACCATCAGCTGTTACCAGTTAGCTAATTACCCCTGATATAACTGCAGTGGCTGCGCTGGTTGGAGAGGGGGTCCAGTCTAGTCGAGAGTCGAGCCGGTTGGTTGGTTGGCAGAGAAGCGGACAGCAGGTTGCGGGTCGTGTGACTCCAGCCTCCAGTGAGACTATAGTGGTATGACTCCCCTACCTATGGCTCCGTGGGTGTTCTTTTTTGGCCTCACCATATCCTGCGTTCTTATGTGGAGAGCAGGACCAGAGACCCCACAGTCTGCCTCGAATGACAAATGGTGCAGCAAGCAGAGTCTCCAGCACAAGAAGGTCTTATATTAATTTTTGCTCCAAAAGCCGCATTAGGGCTTATGTTCAGTGGATGTCATCCTGAAAAATCATGCTAGGGCTTATTTTCTGGTTAGGTCTTATTTTCGGGGAAACACGGTAGAAATATGACCAGGTTATGAAGGATTTCCTATTTAATAGAAAATCTTATTTTTTATTGTAAATTACTTTTCTCCCCAAAGAGTATTTCTTAAAGGGTGTGAATAATTAGCATGTTTAAAAACTTGCTCTTTCTTTTGTAGCCAATGGAAAATATCTTCTGTTTGATATATGTCAATTTAGCCAAACAATAAGGCACCCCAACGAAAAGGGAAATCTTGGGATACCCATTCTCTTCCTCCTCCTAAAATGTTAAGCATTGTATTTCTGTAATGCAAAAAGAAAGCATTGTAAGTTTTAAAATTGGAACAGAAAAGTACATAGAAAAAGTTAATGTTTCACTTTCCACTCCCAGCCTCCTTTCCCCATATACCTAGCTTTCTGGCCTTGTAGGTGCAGTTTAAGGGCCTCAGGGGAAAAACGCTGACTACAGGGAAAGGAGGTGGGGATAAGGAGCAGGTTGGGGGCGGTTAGAACAGGGGAAAGGGCTAATTCCACAAGAATTATAAGGGGACAATAACGCCACGAGAAAATGCTGCCTCTCCCTGATGATTAGAGACAGCCAAATACTACAGCTGGCCTCCTGAAATGCCAAAGTGGAAAAAGAGACATTCCTTCCAGTTTCGGGTGACGGGAGGAGGGGTTGAGGGTTCCCGTTGCCCTGCTTGAGTGGGGGGAGAGATTGAGAGCCTGAACACCCCTGTGACATGGCCGTCACCAGACGTACACGGACGGGAGTCTACCTGAGCCCAAATCCCTTTCTTCCTGTCTTTTGTATCCCCTAAGTAATGACCCCTGTTGCAGAGGAGGAAAAACTTCTGGTCAAGGAATGTAGGAAAAACAATCGTCCCAGAACGCCGTAGGCTTGTGTTCCGACTGCAGCAGCCTTGGGTAACCCGGGCACCAGGATGGCTAGCGGCTGAGAGTAGAAATCTCAAGTGGACCAGTATGTGTTCTTGACACCCCGTCCTTACCTCCATTTTGGATGGTCTTGGGGTCAAGCGGTGTGTGAATATGGGTATATGGTATATGCTGGAAAGCTTTCCACTCATAAAAGCCCCGCTCCCCATGTCCCATACCCATTTTGGTGCAAAACATTTTGGTAGTAGGGGTGTGGCAAACAATCACAGGAGAAGGACTGAGAGACACGGAGAGTGAAAGTTCTATTTCAAATAGTCCTCTCTCTTCCACCATTGTGAGTATTTAAACGACGAGGAGTACCAGAGGCTGAAGATGGCTTCAGAGAAAGAGGGAGGATAAGGAGCAATAAAGGGATACATGGTGCTGGGAGATCCGGGACGGGTCCAAGAAAGGGCCCGGCAGCGGCGGGACTGCACTGAGTTCTTAACTGCAGCAGTCCCCACTTCCCCCACCCTGACAGCAGGTCTGAGGGGTCAGAGGGTCAGGGCTGCTCCCCTCTCCGCGAGAATGCGGAGGGGGAGGAGGAGGGAAGAGGAGAAGGAGGAAAAGAGGTAGGAGGGGGGAGAAGGAGGAGGAGGAGATAGCAAGGGTAGGCGCAGGTCAGCAGTCTGAGGTTTCCTTTTCTTTTAGTGCCTACATAGGCCTGGGGAAGGATCTACCGGGAAAATGGAGAGCTTCAGAGGAAGGAGGCGAGAAGCGAGCGGGTGGGAGGAGCTCCCGTTGGAGGCCCCCTAGAGGGCACACAAGTCCTCTCAGTTGAGAAAAACAGAATTTACAAAACCGTTTGAAAAACTGGGCTCTTGAATCTTGAAAGGTGCATAGTAGGACCTCTGTCCTCGGTCCTGATCCTTCCACCAAGTATGCAGTACTTTCGCTTGCTTTTTGTCTCCTAGGAGTCACGGAGTCCGAAGTGGAGTAAGTGGGGGTGGTGGTGGCCAGGAGTGTGTGTGGGGTATCTCATCATGGAAAATGTTCTCCAGGAAAAAAAGGAAAAGGAAGAACAAGCTGTGGAACAGGCCTCTGTGCAGAATGGAGATGAAGTTCGCCCTAAGGGAGAGCATGAAGTCAGGAGCCTGAATCAGGCAGTATTAGAGGGGGTTGGGCTCCAGTTCTTAGGGATTTTAGAGGAGGTGTGTCCATTTAGCTTGTCAATAATATTAACATGATAAATGGAGATGCAGATGATTTGGAATGGTGCCTGGAGGAGATGAGAGAGTTAAACTCAGGGCAATGAAGTTTAGGTGTAGTCCACATAGCTTTAATGGAGACCCACCACCCTCATCATCACCACCAAGGTGTGTTTCCTTATGCCTTGAAAACTGAGGTTTACTCTGAGTTTATTACCATTACCTTTCAACCTTGCTTTCTGTTTCTTTTCCTTTTCCTTATGTAATTTTGCTGATTCAGTTGCTTCAAAACTTTTAGTATTGCCAGCTTCTATTTGAATATTACATTCTGACCAAGTCAAGTCTTTCTTTGTCAACAGAGGTGTTTCACTCATTTTAATAGGAAGATGTTTGCTATGTATTTAAAATTTTAAAACTTACAAAGCAGTGTGTAAATATATCATTGCTTCATTTTAAATTATGTATATTTATTATATGTAATAACAAAGTGTCTTAAGGTACATGTACTAAAATTCAGGTGTTTATATGGCATAATTGTGAATGACTTAATTTTTTTCTCTTTGATAACTATTTTCTCCAAATTAGTATGTATTATTTATATCCCTAAATATAATAAAGACAATGTGTCAATCATCATTTTTAAAGTATCATTTAATACAAACTTGTTAAAAGAACAAAAAATGCATTTCAGGTTTTTAGAACTCATTATTTAGCAATGTAACCTTAGTTTTTATTATCATGACAATATTTTAAAAGGTCACCTTTGTCCTCTGTGAAAAGGGAATACTCTTTGCCTCCCAGGGCTGCTGAGTGAATCAGATGAGGTTTGAACCTTACCCCACTCCCGTGCCCTTTCAGACCCTCAGACCCCCGAGATACTCAGGGAAGGCTGAGAGATACCTTACCTGTGCTCAGGAACAAGTTCAGGCAGCTGAGAAGTGGGAGCCACCCTCCTCTGGATATCGCCATGTCTTCTAGATATCACTGTCACTTCTCCTTTATCTTTTTCATTCTCCTGACAGTGGTTGATGTGTTGGAGTCCTCAGGGTGACAAAGCCCCACTGATTTCTATGAGATCATTGTTACACTTATGAAGGTGGGTACCACACAAGTGCACCTCGGTAACTGATGTCTTAACTAAGGTCTTAGTATAAAGAGGCCTCTCTTATTTTATTTATAGGTCCTTTGCTCTCCAGAGACTCAGACATGATTCCATTTGGGTGAAGAGTGCTTAAAGTAAATGATGAATAAAATAAAATGATGATTTGAACAGTTGGAGTCAGGCACTTATCATCTTTTTTTTCTTTTTTTCTTTTTTTTTGTTTATTGCGGTGACAATTGTTAGTAAAATTACATAGATTTCAGGTATACAATTCTGTGTTACATCATCTATAAATCCCATTGTGTGTTCACCACCCAGAGTCAGTTCTCCTTCCATCACCATATATTTTTTTAATATTTTTAAAAATTTATTGGGGTAACAATTGTTAGTAAAATTACATAGATTTCAGGTGTACAATTCTGTATTACATCATCTATAAATCCCATTGTGTGTTCACCACCCGGAGTCAGTTCTACTTCCATCACCATATATTTGATCCCCCTTACCCTCATCTCCCACCCCCCACACCCTTTACCCTCTGGTAACCACTAAACTATTGTCTATGAGTTCTTGTTTCTCATTTGTCTTGTTCTTTTGTTGCTTTTGGTTTATATACCACATATCAGTGAAATCATATGGTTCTCTGCTTTTTCAGTCTGACTTATTTCGCTTAGCATTATACTCTCAAGATCCATCCATGTTGTCACAAATGTTCCTATATCATCTTTTCTTACCACCGAATAATATTCCATGGTGCATATATACCACAACTTCTTTATCCATTCATCTAGCGAAGGACATTTTGGTTGTTGCCAACGTCTTGGCCACCGTAAACAAAGCTGCAATGAACATTGGAGCACACGTGTCTTTATGTGTAGATGTTTTCAGATTTTTTGGGTAGATACCTAGGAGAGGGATTGCTGGGTCATATGGTAATTCTTTCGTAATTTTTTGAGGAACCTCCACACTGCCTTCCATAGTGGCTGCACCAGTCTGCATTCCCACTAACAGTGTATGAGGGTTCCTTTTTCTCCACAGCCTCTCCAACACTTGTTACTATTTGTCTTGTTGATGATAGCCATTCTGACTGGGGTGAGGTAATATCTCATTGTGGTTTTTATTTGCATTTCTCTGATGATTAGTGATGTTGAGCATTTTTTCATATGTCTATTTGCCATTTGTATGTCCTCTTTGGAGAAATGTCTCTTCAGGTCTTCTGCCCATTTTTCAATTGGGTTGTTTGTTTTTTTCTTGTTGAGTTTCATGGGTTCCTCGTATATTTTGGATATTAGCCCCTTATTAGAGGCACTGTTTGCAAAAATCTTCTCCCATTCAGTTTGTTGCCTCTTTATTTTGTCGATGGTTTCTTTTGCTGTGTAGAAGCTTTGAAGTTTCATATAGTCCCATTCGTTTAGTTTAGCTTTTACTTCCATTGCCTTTGGAGTCAAATTCATAAAATGCTCTTTGAACCCAAGGTCCATGAGTTTAGTACCTATGTTTTCTTCTATGCAGTTTATAGTGTCAGGTCTTATGCTTAAGTCTTTGATCCATTTTGAATTAATTTTGGTACATGGTGACAGATAGCAGTCCACTTTCATTCTTTTGCTCGTGGCTTTCCAATTCTCCCTGCACCATTTATTGAAGAGGCTGTCTTTCCTCCATTGTATGTTTTTAGCTTCCTTGTCAAAAATTATCTGTTCATATTTATGTGGTTTTATTTCTGGGTGCTCAATTCTATTCCATTAGTCTATGTGTCTGTTTTTCTGCCAATACCATGCTGTTTTGATTATTGTAGCCCTGTAGTACAAGCTAAAGTCAGGGAGTGTGATACCTCCAATATTGTTCTTTTTGCTTAAAATTGCTTTGGCTATTCGGGGTCTTTTATGGTTCCAAACAAATCTGATGATTTTTTGTTCTGTTTCTTTAAAAAACCATTGGAATTTTGATGGGGATTGCATTAAATCTGTATATTGCTTTGGGTAATATGGCCATTTAAACTATGTTGATTCTTCCAATCCATGAGCACAGAATGTCTTTCCATTTCTTTGTGTCTTCTTCAATTTCTTTCTTATTGTTTTCAGAATATTGGTCCTTCACATCCTTGGTTAAGTTTATTCCTAGGTATTTTATTCTTTTTGCTGCAATTGCAAAAGGAATTGTTTTTGTATTTCTTTTTCTGAGATTTCATTGTTAGTATATAGGAGTGCAATGGACTCTTGTATGTTGATTTTGTAGCCAGCAACTTTACTGTATTTGTTGATTGTTTCTAATAGCTTTTTGGTGGAGTCTTTAGGGTTTTCTATATATAGCATCATGTCATCAGCAAAGAGTGATAATTTAACTTCTTCATTCCCAATGTGGATGCCTTTTATTTCTTTCTCCTGCCTGATTGCTCTGGCAAGGACTTCCAACACTATGTTGAAAAGCAGAGGTGATAGGGGACAGCCCTGTCGTGTTCCTGAACGTAGAGCAAAGGGCTTCCGGTTTTCACCGTTAATTATGAGATTAGCTGAGGGCTTGTCATATATGGCCTTTATTATGTTAAGGTATTTTCCTTCTCTACCTATTTTCTTGAGTGTTTTAATCATATATGGATGTTGCATCTTGTCAAATGCTTTTTCTGCATCAATTGATATAATCATATGATTTTTGTCCTTTATTTTGTTTATGTGAGGTATCACATTGATGGATTTGCGGATGTTGAACCATCCTAGTGCCCGGGGATGAACCCCACTTGGTCGTGATGAATGATCTTTTTAATGCATTGTTGTATTCGACTTGCTAGAATTTTGTTTAGGATTTTTGCATCTGTATTCATCAGAGATATTGGTCTGTAGTTTTCCTTTTTTGTGTTGTTCTTACCAGGTTTTGGTATCAGGGTAATGTTGGCCTCATAAAATGAGTTAGGGAGTACTGTCTCTTCTTCAATTTTTTGAAAGAGTTTGAGCAGGATTGGTATTAGATCCTCTTTGAATGTTTGGTAGAATTCACTAGTGAAGCCATCTGGTCCTGGACTTTAGCTTTTGGGAAGGTTTTGGATGACTGATTCAATTTCCTTACTGGTGATCGGTCTGTTTAGATTTTCCAGTTCTTCATGGTTCAGCCTTGGAAGGCTATATGTTTCTAAGAACTTGTCCATTTCTTCTAGGTTATTGAATTTGGTGGCATATAGTCCTTCTTCCTATATTTTGTTCTCGGAATTTTATGTTTTGGATATTACAAATAAGTCTTTAAGCCATTTTGAATTTATTTTTGTATATGGTGTAAGGAGGTGGTCCAGCTTCATTTTTTTGCATGTGGCTGTCCAGGTTTCCCAGCACCATTTATTGAATAGACTGTCTTTACTCCATCGTACATTCTTGCTTCCATTGTCGTAGATTAAATGGCCATATAGGCGTGGATTTATTTCTGGACTCGCTTTTCTGTTCCATTGATCTATGTGTCTGTTTTTATGCCAGTACCATGCTGTTTTGATTACTGTAGCCTTGTAGTATAATTTGAAGTCAAGTATTGTTATACCTCCCACTTTGTTCTTATTTCTCAAGATTGCCTTTGCTATTCGGGTTCTTTTATGGTCCCATATAAATTTTAGGATTATATGTTCTATTTCTGTGAAAAACAACGTTGGCAGTTTGATAGGAATTGCGTTGAATATGTATATTGCCTTAGGCAGTATGGACATTTTAACTATATTAATTCTTCCTATCCATGAACATGATATGTGTTTCCATCTATTTATATCTTCCTTCATTCCTTTCTTCAGTGTCTTATAATTTTCTGAGTACAGATGTTTTACTTCTTTGGTTAAATTTATTCCCAGGTATTTTATAGTCTTTGGAGCAATTGTAAATGGGATTGTTTTTTAATTTCTCCTTCTGATGTTTTATTATTGGTATATACAAATGCAACTGATTTCTGAATATTAATTTTGTATCCTGCTACTTTACTAAATTCATCTATCAGCTCTAATAGCTTCTTGGTGGAGTCTTTAGGGTTCTCTATATATAGTATCATATCATCTGCATACAGTGATAACTTTACTTCCTCCTTACCAATTTAGATGCCTTTTATTTCTTTTTCTTGTCTCTTTGCTGTGGCTAGAACTTCCAGCACTATGTTGAATAGAAGCGGAGATAGTGGGCAACCTTGCCTTGTTCCTGATCTTAGGGGGAATGGTTTTAGCTTTTCCCCATTGAGTATGATGTTAGCTGTGGGTTTGTCATATATGGCCTTTATTATGTTGAGATAGGATCCCTCTATTCCCACTTTCTTAAGGGTTTTTATCATAAATGGCTGTTGGATTTTATCAAATGCTTTTTCTGCATCTATTGATATGATCATGTGATTTTTATTTTTCATTTTGTTAATGTGGTGTATCACATTAATTGATTTGCGGATGTTGAACCACCCTTGCATACCAGGGATGAATCCCACTTGATCATGGTAAATGATCTTTTTAATGTATTGCTGAATTCTGTTCGCTAATATTTTGTTGAGGATTTTTGCATCTATGTTCATTAGAGATATTGGCCTGTAGTTTTCTTTTTTTGTGGTGTCTTTGTCTGATTTTGCGATCAAGGTGATAGTGGCTTCGTAAAAATGTTTGGGAGCCTTCCCTCCTTCTGGGTTTTTTTGGAAGAGCTTGAGGAGAATAGGTGATAATTCTTTTTTGAACGTTGTGTAAAATTCACCTGTAAAGCCATCTGTTTCAGGGCTTTTGTTTGTTTGGAGATTGTTGATTACTGAATCAATTTCCCTGGTGGTAATCAGTCTATTCAGGTTTTCCGTTTCTTCTTGAGTTAGCCTTGGAAGGTTGTACGCCTCTAGAAAATTGTCCATTTCTTCCATATTGTCAAATTTGTTGGCATATAGTTACTCATAGTAATTTCTTAAATTTTTTTTGTATTTTTGCAGTGTCTGTAGTCACTTCTCCTCTTTTATTTTCTGATTTTATTAATTTGGGTCCTCTCTCTCTTTTTTTTTTAATGAGTCTGGCTAAAGGTTTGTTGATTTTGTTTATCTTCTCTAAGAACCAACTCTTGGATTCATTGATCTTTTGTATTGTTTTTCTGGTTTCTATTTCATTTATTTCCGCTCTGATATTTAATATCTCCTTCCATGTATTCCCTTTAGGCTTATTTTGCTGTTCTTTTTCAAGATCTCTTAAGTGTGAAGATTAACTGTTGATTTGTGATTTTTCTTGTTTCTTTAGGTAGGCCTGCAATGCTATGAGTTTCCCTCTTAGGACTGCTCTCGCGGCATCCCATAGATTTTCGGTCATCGTGTTTACATTTTCGTTTGTGTGGAGATGTCTTTTGATTTCTTCCTTGATCTCCTGGTTGACCCGTTCATTATTTAGTACCAGGTTATTCAGCCTCCATGAATTGGTGTGTCTTCCAGTTTTTTTTCCCTGTAGTTCATTTCTAATTTCATAGCACTGTTGTCAGAGAAGACAATTGGTATGGTTTCAATTTTCTTAAATTTATCAAGACTTGTTTTATGGCCTAACATATGGTCTATCTTGGAAAATGTTCCATGTGCGCTTGAGAAGAGTGTGTATTCTGCAGCTTTGGGGTGAAATGCTCTGAAAATATCGATTAAATCCCAGTGGTCCAACGTGTCATTTAAGGCTGTTGTTTCCATATTGAGTTTCTGTCTTGAAAACGTGTCCCTTGTTGTTAGAGGTGTGTTGAAGTCCCCTACTATGATAGTGTTACTGTTGATCTCTGTCTTTATGTCAGTCAAAATCTGTTTCATATATGTAGGTACTCCCATGTTGGGTGCATAGATGTTTACTAGGGTTATGTCCTCTTGTCGGATCTATCCCTTTATTACTATATAGTGTCCATCTTTGTCTTTTAATATGTTCTTCATTTTAAAGTCTAATTTGTCAAATATAACATTGTAACTCCAGATTTTTTTCTCATTTCTTTTTGCATGAAATATCTTACTCCAACCCTTCACTTTCAGCCTGTGTGTCTTTTGATCTGAGGTGAGTCTCTTGTATACAGCATATACAAGGGTCTTGGTTTCTTATCCACTCAGGCACCCTATGTCTCTTGATTGGAGCATTTAATCCATTTACATTTAAAGTAATTATTGATAGGTACACAGTTATTGCCATTTTTAAATTTTTAGTTAGATTGTTTTCATCTTTCTTCTATATACAGAAATCCTTTTAGTATTTCTTGCAATGCTGGCTTGGTGGTAATAAATTCCTTTAGCTTATTCTTTTTTGGGAAGCTCTTTATCTCTCCATCAACTTTAAATGATAGCCTTGATGGATAAAGCAATCTAGGTTGTAGGCCTTTGTTTTCCATCACTTTGAGTGTCTCCTGCCACTCCCTCCTGGCCTTCAATATTTCTGTAGAAAAGTCATTTGATAGTCTTATGGGAGTTCCCTTGTATATAACCCTCTGTCTTTCTCTTGCCGCTTTTAGGATTCTCTATGTCTTTAATCTCTGCCATTTTAACTATAATGTGTCTTGGTGTGGACCTGTTTGGGTTTATCCTGGTTGGAACTCTCTGCACTTCCTGGGCTTGTATGTTGGTTTCCTTCATCAGGTTGGGGAAGTTTTCAGACATTATTACTTCAAATATGTTCTCAATCCCTTGCTTCCTCTCTTCACCTTCTGGTATTCCTATGATGCATATGTTTTTGTGCTTGATGTTATCCCAGAGGTCTCTTAAACCATCTTCATTGTTTTTTGTTGTTTTTTTCTTTCTGTTGTACTATTTGGGTGATCTCTGCTAACTTGTCTTCTAAGTCGCTGATTCGATCCTCTGCTTCACCTAACCTGCTGTTAATTTCTTCAAGTGAGTTCTTTATTTCAGTAATTGTGTTCTTTATTTCTATCTGGTTGTTCATTATGATTTCTCTATCCTTCTTTATGTTTTCTATAAGCTCCTTAAACATTCTTATCATTAGTGTTCTGAACTCCGTCTCTGATAGGTTGGTTACTTCTGTTTCATTTGGTTCCATTTCTGGAGGTTTCTTCTGTTTTTTTTTATTTGGGACATGTTTCTTTGTTTCCCCATTCTGGCTGACTGTCTGTGTTTGCTTCGATGTATTAGATAGATCCCCTAGAGTTCTTAGTTCTTGCTGGGTTATCTCATGTAGTATATGTGCTTTATATTTGACTTGCACTACTTTGTTCTTCTCCTCTGCGTGTGCTCCAATGGTGACTCTTGTGTTGTGTATATTGTCCTGTTAAAGAAGATCTATGGCTTTTCGCTTTTGAGTAGGTGGTGTTAACTCTAGGCTGACTAGTTGTGAGACTTGGGTCTGCCCACTGCAGCGTGTTCTGTTGCGTGAGGGTTTACCATTTAAATATGGTTTGGCCTGTATGGGCTCTTGTGCATGTAGAGAATTCCCTCTGGGTGTTTCACTTGTAGGTCAAACCTGTTAGTACTCTGGTTTGGTCTGGAGTTGGCCTCTGGGTGTGTTGAATCTTGTGCCTCCTAAGCTGGGCCCTGGTAGGTCAATTTCAGAACAAAGCAAATCACGAAGTACGACAACAACAACAATGAAAAAATCAAATACATTCACATGTAAAAACAACCGACAACCCACACTCAGCACAGGGAAAGATATCAAAGACATAAAGACAAAACAAAACAAAACAAAACAAAACAAAGAAAACAAAACAACAACAACAAAAAGCAATGCCAGTCTTGGTTTCAGCCCACCAAGTAATCTCCAGGTTGTCGTCTGCTGTACCAAAGAGTCCTCTGTATACTGTGCAGGCAGAGCTGGTCACCTGGTGCCGAGAGTGAAGTTGGGACTGCAGATTTAGATGCATGGGGCTGAGGGGTGTGGATGGTAGTTTCTACAAAGTCAGTGCAGTTTCTGTCCTTGCCTGCACATATGCGCACTGAGAGTAGCACCACCAGCCCTGTGTCTAGTTCTCCTGTGTCTTAGGGCACTTCTGTGTGTGTGTGTGTGTGTGTGTGTGTGTGTGTAGCAGGCGGGAGATTTCTGAGCTGCTAAAAGCCCAGAGCTGCATCTGTTGCCTACTGCTGATCCCTGGGAGTGCCTCCGCAGTTGTAATTGTCATGCTCTAGGCAGGCCAGAAAGGGTGAGGGCTGGGGATGGAGAGGTCTTCTCTCTCCCAGCCCAGCCGTGTCACACTCTTCCTGCAGGCCAGAAAAGGTGGTGGCTGGGGGTGGAGGAGTCTCTTCTCTCCTAGCCCAGCCAAAATCACACTCTTCCCAGCCTCTTCCCTGGGTCAGAGCTGCATGCTTGTCTTCCCAGAGCCTGAGCACTAAGATTCCTCTGTAATCTGGCACTACTCCTCAGTTTAGGGGCCAGTTTAAATTTCTGGAAGGGCGGAGGTAGGATTGGGAGAGTGGGGAAAGGGACCCAGATAAGGAGTTTGTATCCTTTGTCCGACCTAAGGCCCAACTAGCTGCCCCCCTCGGCGGGAGAGATCAGCTGTGGGATGCAGGGAAAGAGCCCACCTCCTGGCTTTTGTGTTCTTTGTTCCATCCTGGGATTTCCTGTGTCTCTGAGGCTGCAGATGCCGGCTGCATCTCCAGCGCCACCCATGCGGGCCACGTTTCCACAGTTGCAGATGTGAGCCGCGTTTCCACAGCCGCAGATGCAGGCTGCGTCCCCACTCCACTCCCTTCCCTCTTCCCCTGCTTGCCCATTTTGCCCACCTTCAAGTAATCCATGCACGAGTCTTAGATGTTCTGCGTGATGAGGAGAGAGTCCTTTGATGAGTTATAGATGTCCCGTTTGTGATAAGACCCGGAGGAGAAATCAAAAAGTGTGCCCCGCTGCCGCCATTCCTATGATGTCACTCTACCACATCTTCTTTATCCAATCATCTATTTCTTTTTTTTCTATTTTTATCTTTTATTTAATTAGAAGCATCAAGTTCTCGCCCAAAGGAGATGCTTCTAGAAAAGTCCATACCCTAAAATGTGTGGTGGACTTCCTTTTTTTTTCTTGATTAGTTTCAGGTGTACAAAACAATGTAGTAGTTAGACATTTACACCCTTCACAAAGTGGTAACTTCCCTCCTCCAATCTACTACCCTTATATATATAGCTGTTACAATTTCATTGACCGTATTCCGTATGTTGTACTCCACATCCTGTGCCTATATATTTATTAAGTTATAGTTGAAATCCAGTATTTTTCAGCTTCAGCTTCAGGTATACAGTACAGTGGTCAGGCATCTATACTGTCCATTAAGTGGTGTCCCTAATAAGGTAAGTGCCCATCTGACACCCTACAAAATCTTTGCAACATTGATTATATTCCCCAAACTGTCTTTCATATCCCTGTGGCAATATTGTGATTACCAATTTGTGCCTTTATTTTTTTAAATTAAAGTGTATTGGAGTGACAATTGTTAGTAAAGTTACATAGGTTTCAAGTGTACAATTCTGTATTACATCATCTATATATCATGTTGTGTGTTCACTATCCAGGGTCAGTTCTTCCATCACCATATATTTGATCCCTTTTACTCTCATTACTACCTTTTCCCTAATCATCTATTTCTTTATCTATTCATCTATCGATGGGCATTTCAGTTGTTTCCATACCTTGGCTATTGTGAATAGTGCTGCAATAAATATAGGGGTGCATATATTTTTTTGAATTAGTGTTTTGGGTTTCTTTGGATAGATACCCAGGAGTGGAATTGCTGGGTCATGAGATAGTTCCATTTTCAATTTTTTGAGGTACTTCCATACTGTTTTCCATAGTGGCTGCACCAGTTTGCAATCCCACCAACTACAAGGCTACAGTAATCAAAACAGCATGATATTAGCATAAAAACAGATCAATGGAACAGAATAGAGAGTCCAGAAATAAATCCATGCCTATATGGTCACTTAATCTATGACACTGGAAGCAAGAATTTACATTGGGGTAAAGACAGTCTATTTAATAAGTGGTGCTGGGAAACCTGGACAGATACATGCAAAAAAATTGACACTGGACTGCCTTCTTATGCCATGCACAAGAATAAATTCAAAATGGATTAAAGACTTAAATGTGAGACCAGAAACCATAAAACTCCTAGAAGAAAATATAGGAAGTAAACGCACAGACATTACCCTTAGTAATATTTTTACTGATGTATCCCCTCTGCCAAGGGAAGCAAAAGAAAAAATAAACATGTGGGACTACATCAAACTAAAAATTTTTTTCACAGCAAAGGAAACCATCGATAAAACAAAAAGGCATCCTGCCAAGTGCTGTATCATTTTACATCCCCACCAGCAATCTACAGGGTTAAAATTTCCCAAGTCCTCACCAACATGTTGCTATCAGTTTTATGGATTAGAGGCATCCTAGTGGATGTGAAGTGGTAGGTATCTCATTGTGGTTTTGATTTGCATTTCCCTAATGACTGATGATGTTGAACATATTTTTATATTACTTTTGGCCAATTAGATATATATATATTTGGAGAAAATCTACTAACGTTCTTTGCCAATTTTTTAATTGGGTTGTTTGTCTTTTTGTTGTAGAGTTGTAGGAGTACTATATATATTCTGAATAGTAGACCCTAATCAGATATATGATTTATAAATATTTCTCCCATTCTGTAGGTTGTCTTTTCACTTTCTTGATAGTGTTCTTTGATGCACAAAAGTATTTAATTTTGATGAAGTCCAATTTATCTGTGTTTTATTTTATTTTTGCTCATGTTTTTGGTGTTATTTTTAAGAATCCATTGCTTAATAAAAGGCCATGAAGATTTACTCCTATGTTTTCTTCCAAAAATTTTATGGTTTTAGTTCCTATGTTTAGGTCTTCTCCTAAATTCATTTTGAGTTTATTTTTTAATATAATGTGAGATAGAGGTCTGCCCTCATCCTCACACATGTGGATATCCAGTTTTTCAATCTCATTTGTTGAAGAGCTTATTCTTTCTCCCATTGAATGGACTTATTACTCTTGTCAAAAATCAATTGACCATAGATGTATGAGTTTATTTCTGGACTCTCAGTTCTATTCCATTTATCTATATGTCCATCTTTATGACAATACCACACTGCTTTGACTACTATATATTTGTAGGGTTGTTTTTTTTTTTTTTTAAATTTACTGGGGTGACAATTGTTAGTAAAATTACATAGAATTCAGGTGTGCAATTCTGTATCACATCATCTATAAATTACATTGTGTGTTCACCACCCAGAGTCAGTTCTCCTTCCATCACCACATATTTGATCCCCCTTACCCTCATCTCCCACCCCCCAACACGCTTACCCTCTGGTAACCACTAAATTACGTTCCCCAGATTAATTTTCAAACCCCGTGGCCATCGTGTGGTCACCGACTGCCCTCCAATCCCCTCACCCTCCCCCCCACCCCCCGCCCATCTAGCAACCCTCAGTTTTTCCTCTTTGTCTCCAAAACTGTTTCTGATTAGTTCATTCACTTATTCTTTTCTTTAGATTCCGCATATAAGTGAGATCATATGGTACTTATCTCTCTCTGTCTGACATACTTCACCTAACATAATGTTCTCTAGGTCCATCCATGTTGTTGCAAATGGCAAGATTTCTTTCTTCTTTATGGCTGCGTAATACTCCATTGTATAAATGTACCACAGTTTCTTAATCCAGTCATCTACCGATGGGCATTTTGGTTGTTTCCATGTCTTAGCGATTGTGTATAGTGCTGCAATAAACATAGGAGTGCATAAAGATTTTTGAATTGGAGTTTTGGATTTCTCCGGATAGATACCTAGGAGTGGAATTACTGGATCATAGGGTAGTTGCATTTTCAGCTTTTTGAGATACCTCCATACTGTTTACCATAGTGGCTGCACCAATCTGCAATCCCACCAACAGTGCACAAGCGTTCCCTTTTCTCCACATCCGCGCCAGCACTTGTTGTGTGTTGATTTATTGATGATAGCCATTTTGACTGGGGTGAGGTGGTATCTCATTGTGGTTTTTATTTGCATTTTTCTGATGGTTAGTGAGGTTGAGCATTTCTTCATATGTCTGTTTGCCATCTGTATGTCCTTTTTAGAAAAATGTCTCTTCAAGTCCTCTGCCCATTTTTAAATTGGGTCGTTTGTTTTTTTGGAGTTGAGTTGAGTGAGTTTTTCATGGATTTGTGATATTAATCCCTTATCAGATATATCATTGGCAAATATCTTTTCCCATTCAGTAGGATCCCTTTTTGTTTTATTGATGGTTTCCTTTGCTGTGGAAAAACTTTTTAGTTTGATATAATCCCACATGTTTATTTTTTCCCTTACTTCCCTCGAGTGAGGGGATATATCAGTAAAAATCTTACTCCAGGTAATGTCTGAGAAGTTTCTTCCTATATTTTCTTCTAGGTATTTTATGGTTTCAGATCTTACATTTAATTCTTTAAGCCATTTTGAATTTATTTTTGTATATGGTGTAAGGAGGTGGTCCCGCTTCATTTTTTTGCATGTGTCTGTCCAGGTTTCCCAGCACCATTTGTTGAATAGACTGTCTTTACTCCATCGTACATTCTTGCTTCCATTGTCGTAGATTAAATGGCCATATAGGCGTGGATTTATTTCTGGACTCTCTATTCTGTTCCATTGATCTATGTGTCTGTTTTTATGCCAGTACCATGCTGTTTTGATTACTGTAGCCTTGTAGTATAATTTGAAGTCAGGTATTGTTATACCTCCCACTTTGTTCTTATTTCTCAAGATTGCCTTTGCTATTCGGGGTCTTTTATGGTCCCATATAAATTTTACGATTATATGTTCTATTTCTGTGAAAAACGACGTTGGTAGTTTGATAGGAATTGCGTTGAATATGTATATTGCCTTAGGCAGTATGGACATTTTAACTGTATTCTTCCTATCGGAGAACATGATATGTGTTTCCATCTATTTATATCTTCCTTCATTCCTTTCTTCAGTGTCTTATAATTTTCTGAGTACAGATCTTTTACTTCTTTGGTTAAATTTATTTCCAGGTATTTTATAGTCTTTGGAACGATTGTAAATGGGATTGTTTTTTTAATTTCTCCTTGTGATGTTTTATTATTGGTATATACAAATGCAACTGATTTCTGAATATTAATTTTGTATCCTGCTACTTTACTAAATTTATCTATCAGCTCTAATAGCTTCTTGGTGGAGTCTTTAGGGTTCTCTATATATAGTATCATATCATCTGCATACAATGATAATTTTACTTCCTCCTTACCAATTTGGATGCCTTTTATTTCTTTTTCTTGTCTGATTGCTGTGGCCAGAACTTCCAGCACTATGTTGAATAGAAGCGGAGATAGTGGGCAACCTTGCCTTGTTCCTGATCTTAGGGGGAATGGTTTTAGCTTTTCCCCATTGAGTATGATGTTAGCTGTGGGTTTGTCATATATGGCCTTTATTATGTTGAGATGGGATCCCTCTATTCCCACTTTCTTAAGGGTTTTTATCATAAATGGCTGTTGGATTTTATCAAATGCTTTTTCTGCATCTATTGATATGATCATGTGATTTTTATTTTTCATTTTGTTAATGTGGTGTATCACATTAATTGATTTGCGGATGTTGAACCACCCTTGCATACCAGGGATGAATCCCACTTGATCATGGTGTATGATCTTTTTAATGTATTGCTGAATTCTGTTCGCTAATATTTTGTTGAGGATTTTTGCATCTATGTTCATTAGAGATATCGGCCTGTAGTTTTCTTTTTTTGTGGTGTCTTTGTCTGATTTTGGGATCAGGGTGATAGTGGCTTCGTAAAAAGTGTTTGGGAGTCTTCCTTCCTTCTGGATTTTTTGGAAGAGCTTGAGGAGAATAGGTGATAATTCTTTTTTGAACGTTTTGTAAAATTCACCTGTAAAGCCATCTGTTTCAGGGCTTTTGTTTGTTGGGAGATTGTTGATTACTGATTCAATTTCCGTGGTGGTAATCAGTCTATTCAGGTTTTCTGTTTCTTCTTGAGTTAGCCTTGGAAGGTTGTACGCCTCTAGAAAATTGTCCATTTCTTCCAAATTGTCAAATTTGTTGGCATATAGTTGCTCATAGTAACTTCTTAAAACTTTTTGTATTTCTGCAGTGTCCGTTGTCACTTCTCCTCTTTCATTTCTGATTTTATTAATTTGGGTCCTCTCTCTCTTTTTTTTAATGAATCTGGCTAAAGGTTTGTCGATTTTGTTTATCTTCTCTAAGAACCAACTCTTGGATTCATTGATCTTTTGTATTGTTTTTCTGGTTTCTATTTCATTTATTTCTGCTCTGCTCTTTATTATCTCCTTCCTTGTGCTCCCTTTGGACTTATTTTGCTGTTCTTTTTCCAAATCCCTTAAGTGTGAAGATAAACTGTGGATTAGTGATGTTTCTTGTTTCTTTAGGTAGGCCTGCAAAGCTATGAATTTCCCTCTAAGGACTGCTTTCGCAGCATCCCATAGATTTTGGGTCGTCGTGTTTTCATTTTCGTTTGTCTCGAGATATCTTTTGATTTCTTCCTAGATCTCCTGCTTGACCCATTCATTATTTAGTAATAAGTTATTCAGCCTCCATGAATTGGTGTGTCTTCCAGTTTTTTTTCCTGTAGTTCATTTCTAATTTCATAGCATTGTGATCAGAGAAGACAATTGGTATGATTTCAATTTTCTTAAATTTATCAAGACTTGTTCTGTGGCCTAACATATGGTCTATCTTGGAAAATGTTCCATGTGCGCTTGAGAAAAACGTGTATTTTGCAGCATTGGGGTGAAATGTTCTGAAAATATCGATGAAATCTAAGTGGTCCAATGTATCATTTAAGGCTGTTGTTTCCATATTGATTTTCTGTCTGGAAGACCTGTCCCTTGTTGTCAGAGGTGTGTTGAAGTCCCCTACTATGATAGTGTTACTGTTGATCTCTGTCTTTATGTCAGTCAGTACCTGTTTTATATATTTAGGTCCTCCTATGTTGGGTGCATAGATGTTTACTAGGGTTATGTCCTCTTGTCGGATCGATGCCTTTATTATTATATAGTGCCCATCTTTATCTTTTAATATGTTCTTCATTTTAAAGTCTATTTTGTCAGATATAAGTATTGCAACTCCAGCTTTCTTCTCATTTCCATTTGCATGAAATATCTTACTCCAACCCTTCACTTTCAGCCTGTGTGTGTCTTTTGTTCTGAGATGAGTATCTTGTATACAGCATATACAAGGGTCTTGCTTTCTTATCCAGTCAGCCACCCTATGTCTCTTGATTGGAGCATTTAATCCATTTACATTTAAAGTGATTATTGATAGGTACATAGTTATTGCCATTTTTAAATTTGTAGTTAGGTTGTTTTGATCTTTGTTCTATTTACAGAAGTCCTTTTAGTATTTCTTGCAATGCTGGCTTGGTGGTAATAAATTCCTTTAGCTTATTTTTTTCTGGAAAGCTCTTTATCTCTCCATCAACTTTAAATGATAGCATTGCTGGATAAAGCAATCTAGGTTGTAGGCCTTTGTTTTCCATCACTTTGAGTATCTCCTGCCACTCCCTCCTGGCCTTCAATGTTTCTGTAGAAAAATCATTTGATAGTCTTATGGGAGTTCCCTTGTATGTAACCCTCTGTTTTTCTCTTGCTGCTTTTAGGATTCTCTCTTTGTCTTTAAGCTTTGCCATTTTAACTATAATGTGTCTTGGTGTGCACCTGTTTGGATTTATCCTGGTTGGAACTCTCTGCACTTCCTGGGCTTGTATGTTGGTTTCCTTCATCAGGTTGCGGAAGTTTTTGGACATTATTACTTCAAATATGTTCTCAATCCCTTGCTTCCTCTTTTCACCTTCTGGTATTCCTATGATGCGCATGTTGTTGCACTTGGTGTTATCCCAGAGGTCTCTTAAGCCATCCTCATTGTTTTTTATTCTTTTTTCTTTCTGTTGTTCCGTTTGGGTGATCTCTGCTACCTTGTCTTCTAAGTCACTGATTCGATCCTCTGCTTCATCTAACCTGCTGGTAATTCCTTCAAGTGAGTTCTTAATTTCGGTAATTGTGTTCTTTAGTTCTAACTGGTTGTTCGTTATAATTTCTACATCCTTCTTTATGTCTTCTCTAAGCTCCTTAAACATTCTTATCACCAGTGTTCTGAACTCTGTCTCTTAAAGGTTGGTTGCGTCTGCTTCATTTGGTTCCAGTTGTGGAGGTTTCTTCTGTTCTTTTATTTGGGACGTGTATCTTTGTTTCCCCATTCTGGCTGACTCTCTGTGTTTGCTTTGATGTGTTAGGTAGATCCCCTAGAGTTCTTAGTGCTTGCTAGGTTATCTTATGTAGTATGTGTCCTTTGTATGTGACTTGCACCACGTCGCCCTTCTCCTCTGCGTGTGCTCCAAAGGTGACTCTTGTGTTGTGCACACTGTCCCGTTCAAGAAGATCTTTAATTGCTTTTTGCTTGTGAGTAGGTGGGGTTAACTCCTGGGCTGACTCGTTGTGAGACTTGGCTGTGCCCCGCACAGGGCGCTCTGCTGCGTGAGGGTTGACCACCCAAATGTGGTTTGGCCTCTATGGGCTCTAGTGCCTGCAGAGAAACCCCTCTGGGCGTGTGACCTGCAGGTCAAACCCGGCAGCACTCTGGTTTGGTCTGGAGTTGGCCCGTGGATATGCTGAATCCCGTGCCTCTCAAGCTGGGCCCCAGAAGGGCAGTTTCAGAACAAAGCAACTCACCAAGCTCAACAGCAACAACAACAACAAAGAAAAAAATCAAATACATTCACATGCAAAAACACCCGATAACCCCCACTCGACGCAGGCAAAGATATCAAAGATATAAAGACAAAGCAAAACAAAAAACAAAGCTAAACAAAAAGCAGCGACAGTCTCGTCCTAAGCCCACCAAGCAATGTCCAGGTTGTCCTCTGCTGTACCAAAGAGCCCCCTGCTTATTGCGCAGGCAGAGCCGGTCACCTGGTTCCCAGAGTGACTTTGGGACTGCAGACTTAAATGCGTGGGCCTGAGGGGTCTGGATGATAGTTTTCACAAAGTCAGTGCAGTTTCTGCCCTTGCCTGCACATATGCACACTGAGAGTAGCCCCACCAGCCCCGTGTCCACTACTCCTGAGTCTTAGGGCACTTCTTCAGTGTGTGTGTGTATGGGGGGGGGTGTGGGCGGGAGATTTCCGAGCTGCTGAAAGCCCAGAGCTGCGCCTGCCTTACTGCTGATCCCTGGGAGTGTCTCTGCAGTTGCACTTGCCCCGCCCTAGGCAGGCCAGAAAGGGTGGGAGCTGGGGATGGAGGGGTCTTCTCTCTCCCAGCCCAGCCGCGCGTCACACTCTTCCCACAGGCCAGAAAAGGTGGTGGCTGGGGGTGGAGGAGTCTCTTCTCTCCTAGCCCAGCCAAAATCACACTCTTCCCAGTCTCCTCCCTGGGTCAGGGCTGCCTGTCAGGCTTCCCAGAGCCTGAGCACTACTAAGGCTCCTCTGTAATCTGACACTACTCCTCAGTTCAGGGGCCAGTTTAAGTCTCTGGAAGGGCGGGGGTAGGATTGGAAGAGCGGGGCGGGGGAGGGGCCCAGGTATGGAGTCTGTGTTCTTTGTCCGCCCCAGGGCCCACTGGCCGCCCTCCCGGCGGGAGAAATCAGCCGTGGGATGCAGGGAAAGAGCCCACCTCCTGGTCTCCGTGCTCTCTGTTCAGCCCTGGGATCCCGTGCGTGCCCGGAACTGCGGGTGCCACCGCGGTTTTCGCCGCCGCTGCCTGAGACTCCACTGCGGGCTGGGATTTCCCCGCCACTGCCGGCTGCGCGTTTTCAGTCTGCTCCCTTCCTTCCTACCCCTGCTTGCCCAATTAGCGCACCTTCAAGTAATCCTTAGCTTCAAGTATGTAGGGTTTTGATATAAGGAAGTGTGAGTCTTCCTACTTTTTTCCCAAGGTATTTTTTTTTTTTTGTCTATTTGAGATTTCTTGCTATTCCATTTGAATTTTACTATTAGGTTTTCCATTTTGGGAAAATAGACTGTTCTTATTTTGATAGGAATTGCAACGAATCTGTAGATTGCTTTGGGAATTATTCTTATAACAATATTTAGTCTTCCAATCCATGACTATGGGTATATTTCCATTTATTTGGGTCTTATTTAATTACTTTCAGCAGTTTTGTGATTTTCTGTGTACAAGTCCTCAGTTGTCTTTTTAAATTTATTCCTAAGTATTCTACTATTTTTTACGTTTTTGTACATAAAATTGTTTTCTTAATTTCATTTTTGGATTGCTCATTGCTAGTGTATAGAAATACAACTGATTTTGGATGGCTGATCTTGTATCCTGCAATTTTGCCCAATTCATTTATTAGCTCTAGTCACCTTCTTGCATATTCTTTGGTATTTTCTATATATTTGATCATGCCACCTGCAAATAAAGATAATTTTGTTTCTTCCTTTCCAATTTGGACTTGATTAATTTCTTTTTCTTGTTTAATTTCTCTGGCCTGAAATTGCAGTACAATATTGATGAAAGAAGGCAATCTTGTCTTGTTCCCGATCTTACACGGAAAACTTTCAATCTTTCATTATTGAGTATTATTTAGTATTGAGTTTTTCATAAATGCCTTTTATCATGTTGAGACTATCCTCTTATATTCCTAGTTTTTTGAGTGTTTCTATCATGAAAGGGTGTTGGAGTTTGTCAAATGCTTCTTCTGCAACAATTGAGATGATAATGTATTTTTTCTTTTCTTATATTAATGTAATGTATGTTACATTAATTGATTTTCCTATGTTAAACCACCCTTTCATTTTGTGGGTAAACCCCAATTAATCATGACATAAGATCCCTTTAATGGTCTGCTAGCTTAGTATTTTGTTGAGGATTTTTACATCAATATTCATCAGGATTTTGGAGGTGATGAATATGTTTATGGCATACATTGTGGTAAATAAACAAACCAGTAAAAATATGTACATGCCGTATGACCCAGCACTTCCACTGCTTTCTATTACCATAGAGATATATGTACAAATGTGCTCTGGAAAGCATAGATGAATGTTATTGTGGCATTGTTTGTGGGAGCCAAAATATTGGAAATAGCCTAAGTCAAGAAAACGGAAAGTTTAAACAAACTGTGGTCTTTCTACACCAAGGAAACTACACTATTGTTAAAAAGAATGAGATTCTTATATTGAAGCATCTCCAGGAATATTAAGATGAAACAATAGGACATTAGATGTAATATTATAATATTCAGTTAAAATACAAAACAGAAATACAAATTTCTTAGATGGCTATACATCAAACTGGTAAGAATTTAATTGTGGGGAAGGGATTGAAATTGGAGGTGTGGTTAAAGCAGTATATTAAGATGAGCTAGTCTACATCAGTGGCTTTAAAACAATTTATTACTCCTTTAAGTCATAGTTCAAAGAGAATTATTGGCTCTTTTGCATGGCTCCACTCCATTGATTATTTGAGTTTCTAGCCTACATTCATCTCACAGTCATGTGTTCAAGATGGCACATATAGTTTCCAAGTTTACTGAAAGGAGAGTGGAGAGATCACCCAGCATTGTTTATAGGCCTTAGAAGTATCTTATATTACATTTGATGGCCCCAACATATGAGCAAGGGAGGCTGGGAAATGTAAGAGAACACATATTTTTTGATCAAGCAATCTTATTTTCCAGAATCTATTCCACAGAAATAAAAGCACCAGTAATTTAATATTGCAGGCAGCATTGCTTTTAGTGGGCAAAACATAGAAATAATTTGAATGTTAATTAACAAGGGAATGATTTTAATAATGTAAGTTACATTCAAACTATAGAAAGTAAATCCATTTGTATTTGTATTTACTGATCTCTGCAAGTCCTATAAGACTTCCAAGCTGAAATAAAGACACACATAAGTAACTCAAAATCACATGAAGAAATATACAGCAATAGTAATGGTAGCTACACAGGTGAATATAAAAGCAAGTAGTTTTGCATATTTGGTTTATAACTCCTCTTTTTTCCTATCTGACCTAAAAACCAAATGCATAAAACAATAATTGTAAAACTGTGTTAATATTCACAATCACCATAGACCCTGTTTCAGCTGAGCTATGTAGGAGTCTCCTCATAATCAAAGAGCCTAATGGTTTATAATTCATAAATAAGAGCACCTGAAAGTCATAAAGTAATATTATAATGTTTAGTTAAAATGCAAAACAGAAACATATAAATTTCTAGATGGATATCCATCAAACTGACAAGTGCTTAATTATGGGGAGGAGATTGAAATTGGAAGTGTGGTTAAAGCAGTATATTAAGATGAGGTGGGTAATTCATTTTCTGTGACAACGTTATTTGTGACAATAGCAACATGAAGACATATAATGTCTTTATTTAATATTCCTGGAGATGCTTCAATATAATAATCTCATTCTTTTTAACTACTGTGTAGTTTTTTTGGTATAGATAGACCACAGTTTATTTAATCTTTCCCTTTTGATGACTTCGGCTATTTTCAATGTTTTGGCTTACAAACGATGTCAAAATAGACATCCATTTTTGCTTTCCTGTGTACATGTGTACATATATCTCTATGGTAATACAAAACAGTGTAAGTACTGGGTCATATGGTATGTATATATTTTTACTGATTTGTTCATCTTTTTGTTTTTCATTTATAAAAGCTGTTGGAGTATTAGAGATATTTTCACATTATTTGTCATAGTACTGCAAATGTTTTCTCCCAGGCTATTTCTTGTCTTTGGACCTTTTATATGTTTTTCTTTATAACTTCTGGATTTTCTTTCATGCTTACGAAGATAATCACATCACAAGATTATACATTTTTTTGTACTTAATTTTCATTGCAATATTTTATTCTTGTATTTCACATTGCATCTTTAATCCACCTGGGATGTATTTTTGTGTATGTGGTATGAAGGACTCTATGTTCATTTTCTTTGGATTGGATAGTCCATGTACTTGATTCTTAGGTTAAAAATATCATTACAAATATGTTAAATCCTTAAATAAAAATACTCATTGCTAAACATTTGCTCACCACTATGATTATTTCCTTAGGATAAATTTCAAGCAGTAGAATTGTTGGGTCATAGAGTATGCAAGATATACAATTTTTGGTATTTATTGTGACGAAGCAAAAAAATGGATGTAACAATTTACTCTCTCTTTGAGTAGAAGAATGCCTATATGCTCAATAAAACTGAGTATTGTAAGTAAACATTTGCCTGTTTGATAAGTGGATAACAACTTGTTTTTATTTTATTTATTTTTCACCTCATATTAAGGCTGAATAATGTTTATACTCTACAGATTTACTTAGTGAATACCCTGAATTTTCAGGTTATGGTAACCACCATGTTAACTTTCAGGCTCTTAATTATGAATTATAAACCATTAGACCCTTTGATTATGAGGAGACTCCTTATATACTGCTCAGCTGAAACAGGGTCTATGGTTAGGGTTTATGAAGTAGTAATGGAGACCATGATTTCATGAGAACCCAAAAATAGAGATTCCAAGGCCAAAGACACAAAGATTCTGACTCAGTGTGTTTGTAAGCGTATGTGTATGTATGGGGAGCTATGTGTTAGAATTTTGCATTTTTAATAAGCACTCCAGATGATGATAATGTAAAGAGCTCTCATTTTGAGAGACATCTGTTATACAATGTTACAGTAATTTGATAGACTGTACTTGGGGAATAATCCCTTTCCTGTTGGGTTCCTTTTGAAAATGTAAGTTACAGTTTCTAGAGAAATAGATTCTTTTACGCAATCAGAAGTAAAACTGGGCCAAGAACACTAGAATTCTAATTAACATTTATGAAGTACCCACTATATGTAAATCACAGCACTGATCAATAAAAGTATAATGAAATATATGACATAGTCTTCACTTTGAGATACAAAGTGCAAAAAGTACAGTTAGGAAAAAACACTGAAGTGTATATCTATCTATCTATCCATACATATACTTTGTAGGACTAAAAAATATATATCACATATATACACTAAATATATAATACATACAGAGTGTGCCAAAAAGTGTATACACATTTTAAGAAAGGAAAGAAACTATTAAAATTGTAATATTCAATGTATAGCAATAACAACAGGTGAACACAAGTCACAGTTGACTTCTGTAATTACAAGAGGTGCTCAAAGTGGTTACCATCAGTATCCACATACTTCTGATTATGGCGAACTACTGCTTGAGCAACGTTGACCAGTGTCCACTTGTATACATGTTTTTGGCACCCCCAGTATATGTGTATATATGCACTAAAATTATATATATTTCTATACCTAATATGAAATCTATCTATCTATCTATCTATCTATCTATCTATCTATCTATCTAATCAGTCTTACAAAGTATTTTTACATATGCTTCAACAAGGGAAGAAATGGAGAGAAAGAGATTATTCCTTTGGATCTATTTCTTGAATCACTTTATGTAATTTATACATGACCCTGAGAATCTACTGAATCCGTAAGGCAGGCCCACCAGGAGCCTTCAGGGAGAAATCATGTCACAAGAGAATCAAGATACAACCTTAGTCCTTAGATTTAGGGCAGCAGCTCTCAGTACAGCATGATACCTTTCACTCAAACTTCTATCCCAGTCCAGCTCCCAAAACGGACTCATCGTATCTGACTCCTATGGAGAGGAGGGGTCCTGGGATTAAAAACAGAAGGGGCTGTTTTGCTAAGAACTCTGCAAGACATCGTGGCCCAAGTAATCCTGGAACAGTCCCTACCTGTGTTAAGTGTCACTATAAAGCAGAGAGAAGCTTCAGAAAACAGAGTGGGGGTTCAACCCACTGGGGACTCCAGGTAACTCCATGGGGTTTTGCCACTTGAGGACTCCAGTGCCCCAGAAGCTGTGGAGCTAGCAGAGAGCAAAGGACCCGGGGGAAGAGGCAGCAGTGCCTAGAGGCATGACAGGACCCAAGGGAGGAGACTGAGGTGGAGCTCACCAGCAGAGGACTGGGATGGAAGCCCCCACCTCCCTGCCTGTTGAACTTGTTCCTGAGCACAGGTTGAGTCATGTCAGGGCCCACCTTCAAATAACTGATGTTCCGTAGTGGGTTGGGATTCTGTACGCACAGGTGGGAACAAGAGCCGACCAAGCACAGGTCAGTCACCTTTCTTCCCCATAGCAGCCCGGTGAGGCAAATGTTTTCCCCATAAAAAGATCAAGTCTTAAGCAAGTGCATCTGTAATCATTGCCAGTTTTATTCCTCTGGCTAAGAGATCCAGAGGTGATTTGAGGTTTACATTTCTTTTTTTATAGTTCTAAGACTTTATTAAGTGTTTCACTGTCCTTCAAAGGTGACCGACAAGTTCTTTTATTATGTCTGTTTATTTTAGTTTTTTTGTGTGACACAAGTAATAAACACACACACACACACATATATTCATTTTCTTTGGAAAATGAGAAGATGCAGATAAGCAAAAAAAGAAACAAAGTACAGATCCCAGAGAGTCACTGTTCACTTTTTGGTGAATAATAATTCAAAAGTTTTTTGCATTATATCACATGTAAATGTACATTATATATGTATATATAATGTTTTGCAACGTATTTTCACTTTACAATATACAATGAGCATCTTCCCATGCAAATGAATGAAACATCCTGTTAAATGAATGAGATTGGGTCAAAAGACGAGATGTTGGTACCAAGAGTCATAAGTAAATTAAAGGAACATTGCAGGATTGGAGTAAAATGTTAGCAAATATTTAGCAAGAAAATGCAGACAAAAAGAACCCACTGGTGGCTATGTTAATAACAGAAAATAGTTGAATTCAGAAGAGTGATGCATTAAATGGGATATGGACGGTCCCGGGAATGCCTGTTGTTAGAATGCAGAGCCCTAAACTTCTTCCTCAGACCCCTTATCTCTTCCAAACACCTTTCCATCTCATCGCCTTCTCTTGTCATTTCTTCATTATTAAAATGCCTATAATCTATGTCCTCTTTAAATTCCTCGAGAGACTGAAGCAGCCTTTGTCTAAAATTCCCTTCTGTTTGCTGGTGTTCAAATTCTCCATAGCGGCGTTCTTCCTCTCTCTTTGGCACACGGCAATTGGGCTTTTCTTCGTTTTCTTTGCAGGGCTTTTGCATGATGTTTCCTGCTTAAGGCCAGGGAGAAAATGTAGAATAAGATTGCTTCGTTTCTTTTGATTCGGGATTGTCAGTTTCTCTTTGAAACAAGATGCTGGCTTAATCGCCATCTCTGCCACACAGGTCCAGCCCTCAGAAGTTTGAGATGCCGCCCCTTCCTACTACCCCACCTCCCTCTCCTTTCCCTTCCCTCAACAACCCACCATTTCTCCTACAGACAAGGCTAATGGCCTCTCCGATGGACAGGAGGAGGGCAGCAGAGTTGTGAGGCTGCAAATTTTACCCACCTCTCGCGTTTCCCAACTCCCACCCTGAGACCCTGTCTAATTTCGCTCACACTGACCTGTGATAATTTGGGATAGTTTCCTCCTCTTTTTCTTGCCTCGAGATGTCTGAACACAGACCCTCGGACCTGCAGACAGAAAGGAAAGGCGAGGGGAGGAGAGAGTTCTCTGGGGATCCACCAGCCTCAGACAGACGCACATTATCTTGAATCCGGGATCCTCATAACCATTGTCTCCCAAAATTTCCTATCTCCTGGTTACCTTCCTGTTCATATCCCTTCCTCCTGGATCTCGGTCTCTACCCCACCTCCCACCCCTCACCCTCAGGCCTAGTGCTTGCAAGGCCCACAGTTTCCTCCCTCCCCATCCGCTGCATCTCTGTCAGGCGAGCATTGAATAAGATGAATTATTTTCAATTTATCTCTAAATTTCTCTGTTTGTACCCCAGGATTCCAGCCGTTCCCACACACCAGCCCACACCTCATTTCCTCCAACGGAACTGGAGAGAGAAGGATAAGTAAGGATAAAGGGAAAGCTTGCCAATCTGAGAGAAACTGATTATTTCTAAACTATCATTGAATCTCTGGGTGTCTTTCACAGACTTCCACCTACTCCCGCCTGTCGCCCCCACCCCCGCCCCCGCACCCTTTAAAAAACTACAATTATCTCTGATAAGTCTACAGGGATTTGGGGAAAGCCACAAGATCCAACCATTACCACCCCAGGGGGCCCAGCTGGTCCCTCACACCAACCTGCTGGGATTTAAGGAATTTATGTCCTCCTTTTCCTGGCCACAAGCACGATTGCCTGCAGGGCAGTAAGGAGCTGGTACCCAGAGGAGAAAGAAGCCCGGGAATATAAGGACTTCACGTCATCTCTTGGTCACGTGAGGATTATGTCATTCTCCAACTCTGGTCCCTACTTTCCCCTCCCACCAGCTGTGCTGCAGAAGTGGAAAGGGTTACTAACCTCACACCCTCCACCACACCAGGCCCTGTCACTCATTTTTGTCATTGCTAATTCCAGAGGTCAAAAGTGGCCCCTTCTGCCTGTCAACGAAATTTGCCTTTGTCTAATAACCAGAGAAGGGCTGCATCTTCCCATAGTCATGTTAACCATTGTTACTTTTTTACTGGCTGTATTCGCAGAGAGGATTACTCATCCTCTTCTAAGCCACAAGAACAAAAAGGTAGCAGTCTTCCCTCTCCCCACCCTCCCATCCCAACCCTAGTCACTAATAGCCACCATTTCCTTTGCAATTCAATTCTTAAAACCAAATTGGAAGGGGTTTGGTAAATTAAAAAGGGTAATAATTGGGATTTTGTTTTTTAATTTTGTTCTGATAATTTCCCATCCTTTTCCATTTTCCATAAACTTGTTGTATTCTTTTAATAATCAGAAATACAATAACAATATGTACATTTGGAAAAAAAAGACTCGAAATAGGAAGATAAAAGGCCC
Organism: Rhinolophus ferrumequinum; assembly: GCF_004115265.2. Lineage (NCBI taxonomy): Eukaryota > Metazoa > Chordata > Mammalia > Chiroptera > Rhinolophidae > Rhinolophus > Rhinolophus ferrumequinum. The sequence continues at coordinate 51,689,899 of NC_046284.1, forward strand.
AGCCACCTGTTTCTGCTGCTGAATCATAAGATAAATATAGAGCCTCCAGACAGACACTTTTTTTGGAAATTTAAAATGTACAGGGCAGCTGGACAGGCTACCCTTTTGAGACCCTCCTGGGCATGTGAAACCCTTTCATTAGGTGAGCTATCCAAGCCAGAATTCCACAGCACCTTGCCCTTAGATTTTCAGATCTCAAAAGTCAGTCATAAAATTTTACTAGTTTGTCCTCAGTATCATGCCATCTCCCTCCCAGTCAGTACCATGCCTTTTTATTTCCTTCACTACTGTGTTCGAAAGATCCTACTTTTCCTCACCACTCTTATTCAGAATCAAATAGTTTTTAATCTTTATCCTATTTATATTTCCTTAGACCTTATTCTACCACAATGGGGAATAAGAAGCCCTAACAGAAACTGGCCACATTTAGTCACTTACCTCACTAAACTTTTTGTTGCTGAGGATTTTGATACTAATCTAAGTGGATTTGTTGTTGATTTGTTAGCTTGAAATAGATGTAACAGAAAGAGGGATGTGTTCTTAAAACTTGTTTTTAGGAAGATTGTGGCTCATTATGACTGCAAAGGTGCCATTAACCAGTTTGATGTAAATGGTTCTAGAAAATACTTAAGAAAGACAAGAGGTCTTAAAAAGAGTGAACCATTGTTGTCACAGTTATTAATGAATAGTTTAGTTTTAATAGAGGCAAAAGATTTGTTGGTGGGGTGGGGAATTCCTGAATGCTCTATGAATAGCTTTTCATGCAGATGATTAGACTTATGGTTTTCAAATGGCTGGAAGGATCCAGGTGCTGAAGATTTTGGCATTATAGTGAGAAGCATGGCTTTGAACAGATCTGAGTTTGAATTAATTGCATTTACTTACCTGTGCTTCATCTATAAAATGTGGCTAATAGTTCTAAATATTTTATAGAATTGTCAGGATATAATTTATATAAAGCATTCAGTACATGACTCCAATAAATACACTTTCCACTCTGGCTCCACAGCCATAAACAACATTTTTAAAAAAACTAATAGTTTTATTGTTCAATTACAGTTGACATACAGTACTATATTAGTTTCAGGTGTACAACACAGTGATTAGACATTTATATAACTTACAAAGTGATAGTACCCCAATAAATCTAGTACCCATCTGACACCATACATAGTTATTACAATATTATTGGCTATATTCCTTATGCTGTACTTTACATCCCCATGACTATTTTGTGACTACCAATTTGCTCTTCATTTTTTAAAAAAATTTCTTGGGGTGACAATTGTTAGCAAAATGACACAGATTTCAGGTGTACAATTCTGTATTACATCACCTATAAATCCCATTGTGTGTTCAACACCCAGAGTCAGTTCTCCTTCCATCACCATATATTTGATCCCCCTTACCCTCATCTCACAACCCCCACCCCCATTACCCTCTGGTAACCACTAAACTATTGTCTGTGTCTATGAGTTTTTGTTTCTCATTTGTTTGTCTTGTTCTTTTGTTGTTTTGGGTTTATATACCACATATCGGTGAGATCATATGGTTCTCTGCTTTTTCTGTCTGACTTATTTGGTTTAGCATCATACTCTCAAGATTCATCCATGTTGTCACAAATGTTCCTATATCATCTTTTCTTACCGCCGAATAATATTCCATGGTGCATATATACAACAACTTCTTTATCCATTCATCTAGCGAAGGACATTTTGGTTGTTTCCACGTCTTGGCCACAGTAAACAAAGTTGCAATGAACATTGGAGCACACGTATCTTTATGTGTAGATGTTTTCAGATTTTTTGGGTAGATACCTAAGAGAGGGATTGCTGGGTCATATGGTAATTCTATTCGTAATTTTTTGAGGAAGCTCCACACTGCCTTCCATAACGGCTGCACCAGTCTACATTCCCACCAACAGTACATGAGGGTTCGTTTTTCTCCACAGCCTCTCCAACACTTGTTACTATTTGTCTTGTTGATGATAGCCATTCTGACTGGGGTGAGGTGATATCTCATTGTGGTTTTTATTTGCATTTCTCTGATGATTAGTGATGTTAAGCATTTTTTCATATGTCTATTTGCCATTTGTATGTCCTTTTTGGAGAAATGTCTCTTCAGGTCCTCTGCCCATTTTTCAATTGGGTTGTTTGTTTGTTTGTTTTTTTCTTGTTGAGTTTCATGAGTTCCTTGTATATTTTGGATATTAGCCCCTTATTGGAAGCATCGTTTGCAAAAATCTTCTCCCATTCAGTTGGTTGCCTCTTTATTTTGTTGATGGTTTCTTTTGCTGTGTAGAAGCTTTGAAGTTTCATATAGTCCCATTCGTTTATTTTAGCTTTTACTTCCATTGCCTTTGGAGTCAAATTCATAAAATGCTCTTTAAACCCAAGGTCCATGAGTTTAGTACCTATGTTTTCTTCTATGCAGTTTATAGTGTCAGGTCTTATGCTTAAGTCTTTGATCCATTTTGAATTAGTTTTGGTACATGGTGACAGATAGTAGTCCAGTTTCATTCTTTTGCACGTGGCTTTCCAATTCTCCCAGTACCATTTATTGAAGAGGCTTTCTTTCCTCCATTGTATGTTTTTACCTTCCTTGTCAAAAATTATCTGTCCATATTTATGTGGTTTTACTTCTGGGTTCTCAATTCTATTCCATTGGTCTATGTGTCTGTTTTTCTGTCAATACCATGCTGTTTTGATTATTGTAGCCCTGTAGTACAAGCTAAAGTCAGGGAGTGTGATACCTCCAGTATTGTTCTTTTTTCTTCAGATTGTTTTAGATATTCGGTGTCTTTTATGGTTCCAAACAAATCTGATGATTTTTTGTTCTATTTCTTTAAAAAATGCCATTGGGATTTTGATGGGGATTGCATAAATCTGTATATTGCTTTGGGTAATATGGACATTTTAACTATGTTGATTCTTCCAATCCATGAGCACGGAATGTCTTTCCATTTCTTTGTGTCTTCTTCAATTTCTTTTAAAAATGTCTTACAGTTTTCAGCATATAGGTCCTTCACATCCTTGGTTAAGTTTATTCCTAGGTATTTTATTCTTTCTGCTGCAATTGCAAAAGGAATTGTTTTTTGTATTTCTTTTTCTGAGATTTCATTGTTAGTATATAGGAATGCAATTGACTTTCATACGTTGATTTTGTAGCCAGCAACTTTACTGTATTCGTTGATTGTTTCTAATAGCTTTCTGGGGGAGTCTTTGGGGTTTTCTATATATAGCATCATGTCATCTGCAAAGAGTGGTAATTTAAATTCTTCATTCCCAATGTAGATGCCTTTTATTTCTTTCTCTTGCCTGATTGCTCTGGCTAAAACTTCCAACACTATGTTGAAAAGCAGAGGTGATAGGGGACAGCCCTGTCGTGTTCCTGAATGTAGAGCAAAGGGCTTCAGTTTTTCACCGTTAATTATGAGATTAGCTGAAGGCTTGTCATATATGGCCTTTATTATGTTAAGGTATTTTCCTTCTATACCTACTTTATTTAGTGTTTTAATAATAAATGGATGTTGTATCTTGTCAAATGCTTTTTCTGCATCAATTGATATAATCATATGATTTTTGTCCTTTATTTTGTTTATGTGATGTATCACATTGATGTATTTGTAGATGTTGAACCATCCTTGTGCACCGGGGATGAACCCCACTTGGTCGTGCTGAATGATCTTTTTAATGCATTGTTGTATTCGATTTGCTAGAGTTTTGTTTAGGAATTTTGCATCTGTATTCATGAGAGATATTGGTGTGTAGTTTTCTTTTTTTGTGTTGTCATTACCAGGTTTTGGTATCAGGGTAATGTTGGCGTCCTAAAATGAGTTAGGGAGTATGGTCTCTTCTTCAATTTTTTTTGGAAGAGTTTGAGCATGATTGGTATTAGATCCTCTTTGAAGGTTTGGTAGAATTCACTAGTGAAGCCATCTGGTCTCGGGCTTTTGCTTTTGGGAAGGTTTTGGATGACTGATTCAATTTCGTTACTGGCGATCAGTCTGTTTAGATTTTCCAGTTCTTCATGGTTCAGCCTTGGAAGGCTATATGTTTGTAAGAACTTGTCCATTTCTTCTAGGTTATTGAATTTGGTGGCATATAGTCCTTCATAATACTCTTGGAAGATTCTTTGTATTTCTGTGGTGTCCATGATAACTTCCCCTTTTTCATTTCTGATTTTGTTAATTAGTGTCTTCTCTCTTTTTACCTTAGTGAGTCTAGCCAAGGGTTTGTCAATTTTGTTAATCTTTTTCAAAGAACCAGCTCTTTGTCACATTAATTTTTTCTATTGTCTTTTTGTTCTCTATTTCATTTAGTTCTACTGTGATTTTTGTTATTTCCTTTCTTCTGCCTACCTTCTGTTTCACTTGTTCTACTTTTTCTAGTTCTTTAAGGTGTAACATGAGGTTATTTATTTGGGATTTTTCTTGTTTCTTGAGATAGGCCTGTAATGATATAAATTTCCCTCTTAAAACTGCTTTCGCTGCATCCCAAAAATTTTGGTAGGATGTATTTTCATTGTCATTTGTTTCTATTTATCTTTTGATCTCTCCTCTAATTTCTTCTTTGATCCAGTCTTTCTTTAAAAGTATGTTGTTTAATCTCCATGTATTTGTGTTTTTTCCTGCTTTCTTTTTGCAGTTTATATCCAATTTCAAAGCCTTGTGATCAGAGAATATGCTTGGTATGATTTCCATCTTCTTCAATTTGCTGCGGCTGATTTTATGTCCCAATACATGGTCTATCCTTGAGACTGTTCCACGTACACTAGAAAAGAATGTATAGTCTGATGTTTTAGGATGAAGTGCTCTATATATGTCAATTATGTCCATTTCATCTAATGTGTCATTTAGGGCTGCTATTTTGTTATTTATTTTCTGTTTGGATGATCTATCTATAGCTGTCAATGATGTATTTAAGTCCCCTAGTATCATTGTGTTTTGGTCGATTTCACCCTTTAGTTCTGTTAGTAGATGCTTGGTATATTTCAGTGCTCCCTAATTGGGGGCATAAATATTGATGACTCTTATGTCTTCTTGTTGTATAGTCCCCTTTACCATTATGAAATGTCCATCTTTGTCTCTTGTTACCTTTTTCACCCTGAAATCTCTTTCACCTGGTATCAGTATGGATACACCTGATTTTCTCTGGATACCATTTGCTTGGAGTGTCAATTTCCAGTCTTTCACTTTGAGTCTATGCTTGTCCTTGTAGCTGAGATGTGTCTCTTGGAGATAGCATATGGTTGGGTTTAGTTTTTTGATCCAAACTGCTACTCTGTACCTTTTTATTGGTGAGTTCAGTCCATTTACATTTAGGGTGATTATTGATATGAGAGGATTTCCTGTCATTCTATCTTTAGTTTTCTGGTAAGGCTGTGTCTGCATTGTTTCTTTGTCTTTTTGTTGTTTTGTATTATATCTGTGTGGTGGTATTCCATGATGTTTCCCTCTGTTTCTTCTTTTATTGTGGTATATATTTCAGTTCTGGATTTTTTTTTGAGTGGTTACCCTTAAGTATATGTTAAAGAAAGTTTGATATTTAGAGTATTCCATTTTCTTCAGCACGCTTACTTTCTCCATTCCCATATTCCAGTTTAGGCCTTACTCTCCCCTTTTTATGTTTTGATTGCCACAGATTGTCCCTGTTGATGGTGGTCCAATAGCCTCCTCTTGTATTTCTTGTAGTGCAGGTCATGTATTCGAAAATTCCCTCAACTTCTGTATGTCTGGAAAGGTCTTTATTCCTCCTTCATATCTAAAGGATATCTTTGCTGGGTATATTATTCTTGGCTCAGAATTTCTGTCTTTCAATAGTTTGAATATTTGGTTCCATTCCCTTCTGGCTTGTAGAGTTTCTGCTGAAAAATCTGATGATAATCTAATGGCCTTTCCCTGGTAGGTTACCGTCTTCTTTTCCCTGGCTGCCTTGAGGATTCTTTCTTTGTCATTGATTTTAGACTGCTTCAGTACAATGTGCCTTGGAGAAGGCCTGTTGGGATTGAGGTAATTAGGTGTTCTATTTACTTCTTGGATTCGAAGACCCAGTTCTGTCCACAAGTTTGGGAAGTTCTCATCGACAGTTTGTTTGAATATATTCTTTGTTCCCTTCTCTCTTTCTTCTCCTTCTGGTATGCCCATTATTCTTATATTGCTCTTTCTGATGGAGTCAGATAGTTCTTGTAGAGTTGTTTCATTCCTTTTAAGTCTCAGGTGTCTTTCTTCTTCCATCTGTGTCATTTCCAGGTTTCTGTCTTCGATGTCACTGATTCTTTCCTCCATCTGGTCAACTGTAGTACCTAAGCTGGCTGTTTCATTCTTAATTTCTTCTATTGAGTTCTTAATCTCCAGAAATTCTATTTGGCTCTTTTTTAAAATTTCAGTCTGTTTCATAAAATGCTAATGTTGTTCTTTGATTGTGTTTCGGATTTCTTTGAACTACCTTTCTGTGTTTTCTTGCATCTCGTTGAGTTGTTTCAGAACTGCAATCTTGAATTCTCTGTCATTTAAGTCACATATTTCCATATCTTTAACTTCATTTTCTGGAGACTTTTCACTTTCTTTCTGAGCTGTCTTGTTGCCTTGGTTATTCATGACAATTACTGATTTATTATTTCCCTTCCTAGACATCTACAGGAGTGGCCTCTGCAACAGGTTGATAGGAAGATGTTTCTTTTGTTTTCCAGTACTTGTTGGTAGTATGTTTTATGTTCTCTCCTACTGCAGCCTTTTTTTCTGTCTCACACTGTAGTGCTATGTTTCTCTGCAGTATTCCAGCTTCTCACACAATGAGGGGATTCCCTGGGAGATGGGCTTCTCCTCTGTTAACAGTTCGCCTGGGTCAAAGGGTGCAGTGTCTGTGTGGGTATGTGGAGAGCTTTTGAAGTTCCAATGCTCTTCCTGCACCAGATTCAGAGCCCGTGTGTTTCAGCAATTCTGTTTACTCCTGCAGGGATCCGCCTAGATAGGTTGGCCCAGGGGTTGGGTGAGTTGTGAGAGGTGGCCTAGAGCAAGGGCTGTGACCACCACCACAGCAGGTCCTGCTTCCACAGCTCCCTCCCCCTTGCCGGAACCAGTTGGGCTGCGAATCTGTGTCCGAGGACCACAGTTCTCAGAATAGCAAATATTCTGCTCTTTTGATCTGACACTGCTACTGTTCCCCCTCTAACTCTAGGCAGGTGGGTGCGGGTCGAGGTCTGGGAGGGTAGGGGAGGCCTTTCTCAGTGCCTAAGGCTTCCGTTCTCTGCGGCAGTGAGGGGTTAAAGCAACGTTTTCAGCCTTCTTCCCTCAGTCTTTGCTTCGAGGTCTCTGCCGTGAGCATTGGGTTCAGCCGTGTTATATCCTGTCCCCTCAGCCCTGTGGGCCATAAACGTAGCACTAGCAGTCCAAGTTCTTCCCTCTTCTGCAGGTGTAGTAGTTCCGGGATGCATTGAGCTCAGATCACTGAGCTACGTCTTCGTCTTGCACCTGCACGGCTCCGTCTCCACACTTATCCCTTCCCCTCTCCCCTCGCGTGATTCACCCACATCTAGGTGAATTCAGTAGTGGATCTCTTTGTCTTGCCTGTCTTTTGTGCAGGGAGTCCTTTGTGGAGTTTTAGTTGTTCGATTTGTTGTAAATTCCAGGGGATATTTCCAGAGGCTCACCTCACGCCGCTATTTTGATGATGTCTCCCCCATAAACAACATTTACTGGTCTCTTTGCCTTGCATCTTGCCACCTCTCACAGAATAATGATTCCAAACAATAGATATGATCATATCACTGCCCTGTACTATTTTACTTAATTCTCCAACAAGCCTACTAGATAGGGACATCTTTCGTTGATCTTTTAAACATTTTACAGAACACATCTCCATTTATAAGTAAAAACTTGTATGAAAACACATGGAAATGTAAGCAAAGAAAGATATTGAGTTAGACTTGACCTGTTTTCCTGGTATTGGCTGATGAGACTCATAAGTGAAGACAAAGAGTCATTATGTATCAGAAAAAGAAACTCCAACAATTGGGAACAGATACCTTCATAAGAACTTACCAAAAAGCATCTGTGCCAGCTCTACTACCTACGACAATCACCTAAGCCTGCCTTCCCCTCAGTCAATATAACGACACAGGCAAATGTAAGAGGTAAATAATTGTGGGAGCCATTGACCTTGTGGGGAGTTTAATGTTGTTCATTACAACAACAACGACAACAATACCTAGCACTTACATATTAATAGAAAGGAAACTGGGAAATTGAAAATATGTAGATATTAAACAACACAGTTTGAAATAGTGAATGTGAGAAGAAATCACAAGGAAATTAGGAAATACTTGATATGAAAAAAAATTAACACACACATACCGCAATCCATAGGATTCATGTAAAGTAGTGCTTAAAGTGAAATTTGTATTTGCAAGCACATACTTAAAAAAAAGAATGATCTTAAAACAATACAATAATCTTTTACCTTAGAAAGTGAGGGAAAAAAGAGCATAGTAAACCCAAAGCAACCAGAAGGAAGGAGATAAGGACTGCAACAGAAATTAATGAAACCAAGAAGAGAAAAAAATACAGAGAAATTAAAGAAACCAAACATTGTTTCTTGGAAGAAATCAACAAAATTGACAGGCTTTTAGTTAGACTAATTAAGAAAACAAAGAAAGAAGACTCTAATTACTAAAATCAAGAATGAAAGAGCAGCCACTATCATGCTGTCATGAAACAGTGCTGCACACATAATTTTAAAATTACTTTCAGATTACTAAAATGTTCTTTGCTAGAAACCTCTGTGAAGTGATTTAAAAAAATAAAATAATGGGAACTTCCTAAAAAATATTTAAAAAGAGCAGCCATTACGATTGCCCTTACAGAAATTTTAAAAAAGGATTGTGAGAAAATACTATGTGCCTGACCACTGCGCCAAACACCTGAGGCTGAAGCTGAATAACAATGAATGCCAACTATAATTTAATATATACGTGGTCACGGGATATGGAGTACAGCATAGGGAATAGAGTCAGTGGAATTGTAACAGCTATATACCATGTCAGAGGGGTAGTAGATTGGGGGAGGGGGTTATCACTGTGAGGCATGTAGATGACTAACTATTGCATTGTTTTGTATACCTGAAACTAATTTAAAGAAAAGAAAATACTACGAACAACTGTATGCCAATTAATTAAATTCGGTGAAATGATCAAATTCCTGGAAAGACACAAACTACCAAAACAAATCCAAAAAGAAATAGAAAACCTGAATAGATTGATAACAAGTAGAAAAATGAAATTAATACTTTTAAAACTTCCCAATAAGAAAAGACCAACCCCAGATTACTCCACTGGTGAATTCTATCAAACATTTGAAAAGAAATAATACCAATTCTTTCAAAAAGTAGAAAAAGAGAGGACATTTCCCAACTCATTCTAAGTGGCCAATATATCCTGATATAAAAACCAGGAAAAGACATCACATGAAAACTGCAAATCAGTACCTTTTATGATATAGATGCAAACATCCTCAATAAAATACTAGCAAATTGTATTTAACAACATGTGAAAAGAATTACACACCATGACTAGCGGAGTTAATCTCAGCAATATCAATACATGTATACACCATATCAATAGAATAACAATCAAGCACCACACCATCATTTCATTTCATCATTTTATTTCAGTGAACTGCACAAAATTTTGAAAAAATACAACAGCCTTTCATAATAATTAAAAAACTCAAAAAATTAGGAATAGAGGGAATATCCTTAACCTGATGAAGGATGTGTAAGAAAAACCCACAGCTAACATCATACTCAGTGGTGAAAGACTGGATGCTTTCCTATGATCAAGACAAAGATGTTGGCTCACATCACTTCTAGTCAACATTGTACTAGAGGCTTTTGATAGGTCAGTTAGGAAGAAAATGAAATCTAAGGCATCCAGATTGGAAATGGAGAAGTGAATCAATCTCTATTTGCAGGTGACATAATCTTATAGAGAGAAAACCTTAAAGAATTCATAAGAAAGTTAACAGAGTTAATAAACAAATTCAGCAAAACTGTAGTGTATGAAACCTACACACAAAGCCAGCTGTGTTTATAAACACTTGTAATGAAAATAAAAAAGGAAATTAAGGAAATAATTCTATTTACAATAGCATAAAAAAGAATGAAGTATTTAGGAAGACATTTAACAAAGAAGTGCAAAACTTATACTCTGAAAACTACAAAGCATTGTTGAAATGAACACCTAAATAGATGGAAAGACACCCCATATTCCACATATTCATAGATTGGAAGACTTAAATTGTTAAAATGGCAATACTCCTCAAATAAAGCCACAGATTCGATGCAATCCCTATCAAAATTTTAATCATCTTTATTGCATAAATGGAAAAGTAGACTTTCAAATATATAGGGAATTGCAAGGGGCCTGGAATAGCCTGAACAATCTTGTCAAAGAAGAACAAAGATGAAGGAATCACTCTTCCTGATTTGAAATCTTACTGCAAAGCTACAATGATCGAAACAGTGTGGTACTAGCATAAGCACAGACACGTAGATCAATAGAATAGAATTGGGACTCTGGAAATAAACCCATATACTGTGATCATTTGATTTTTGAGAATGGTGCCAAGATAATTTGAGAGGGGGAAAATAGAATATTTAACAATTGGTACTGGGAGAACTAGATAACCACATGCAAGAGAGTTAAGTTGAACCCCTACCTCTCACTATATACAAAAATTTACTCAAAATGAATCACAGAACTAAATGTAAGAAATAAAACTATAAAACCCTTAGAAGAGAACATTAGCATAAATCTTTGTGACCTTGGACTAGATAATTTTTCGTAGATAAGTCACCAACTTTACAAGAAACAAACAAAAAATAGATATATCGGACATCTTCAAAATTAAAATTTTTTATGTCTCAAAGGATATCATCAAGAAAATAAAAGACACTCAACAGAATATGAAGAAGATTGCAAATCATGTATTTGGTAAGGAACTTGTATCCAAAATACATAAAAAGTTATACTGGATAATAAGAGATAAATAACACAATTAAAAAAAGAGCAAATGATCTGAATAGACGTATCACCAAAGAAGGTTTGTACATATGGATGATAAGCACATGAAATGATGCTCAACATCATTAGCCATTAGGGAAATGCAAATCAAAACCACAATAAAATGTCACTTCACACTGATTAGGATGGCTATAATAAAAAAGACAGATAACAATGTTGATGAGAATGTGGAAGATTTTGAACTCTCATACATCGCTGATGGGAATATAAAATGGCTTAGCTGCTTTGGAAAACATTTTTACAGTTTCTCAAAAAGTTAAATATAGAGTTATATATGACCCAGCAATTCCAATCCTAGAGAAATGAAAACATACGAGGTCTGACAATTAAGTTCACGAACACATCCTAGAAAAAGTGCAACATTCCTCATTGCTGAATATCACTATGGTCGCCTTCAAAGTACTCCCCTTGGGAAGCTATGTACTGATGCCAGCGTCAGGTCCACCCTTCAAAGCAATTTTGGAACTCTTTTTCTGGAATGGCCATCAGAGCTGTCATCATATTACCCTTGATGTCCTGAATGTTATCAAAATGTCTTCCTTTCAATACTTCCTTTATCTTCGGGTAAAGAAAAAAATCACTGGGGGCCAGATCGGGTGAGTAGGGAGGGTGTTCCAATGCAGTTATTTGTTTACTGGCTAAATACTCCCTCACAGACAGTGCTGTGTGAGCTGGTGCATTGTCATGATGCAGCAGCCATGAATTGTTGGCGAAGAGTTCAGGTTGTCTAACTTTTCATGCAGCCTTCTCAGCACTTCCAAATAGTAAACTTGGTTAACTATCCCGTTGGTAGAAATTCATAATGAATAATCCCTCTGATATCAAAAAATGTTAGCAACATCACTGCAACAAGTTCGCAAACTTAATTATCAGAACTTCGTATTTCAACATAAAGATTTGTAATGTTTATAGTAGCCTTATTCATAATAGTCAAAAGTTGGAAACAACTTAAATATGTCAGCTGATGAATGAATAAATACAATGTGGTATATTGATGCAATGGAATATTATTTGATAATAAAAAGAAATGAATTACTCATATATAGTATAACATAGATGAATCTTGAGAACAGTATAGTAAGTAAAAGAAGACTGTCAAAAAGGATCACATTTTGTATGATTCCAGTGGTGTGAAATGTCCCGAATAGACAAATCTATAGATATAGAAATTAGATTGATGGTTGCCTAAGGTTGGGAGCTTGGGGGGAAATAGGAAGTTACTACTAGTAGGTTTCTTATAGGGGTGATTAAAATGTTCTAACATTGATTGTAGTAACGGTTACATGACTCCCGTGAATATAATTAAAAATGACTTATACGCTTAAAATTGGAGAATTAAATGATATGAGAATTATGTCTCAATTAAGTTGCTATAAAAACAGATCAGTTAACACATAACAATAGAAACTATTGAAACTGAATCACAGTGAAAAATAAGAAAGTCTCAGTGACCTGTTGATCAATATAAAGCATTATAACTGGTAATATGACTCCCAAAAATGAAAGGATGTGAGACAAAAAAATATGTATTTGAAAATATAATGGATGAAATATTTCTAGATTTTATGAATATTATAAACTCACAGAACTGAGAAGTACATTGAACCTTTAGCAGGTGTCATGCGGGGTGTCAGGCAGGGTCTCTGGTCCCGCTCCCCACACAAGAACGCAGGATATGGCTAGGCCAAAAAGGAACACCCATGGAACCATAGGTAGGGGAGTCACACCACTATACTCTCACTGGCGGCTGGGTTGGAGACACAGGAACCAGGAGCAACACAATTCTCAACCCTCACTGTGCCGCTTGCAGACTCAGCCACCATCTTCTTGCTAGCTCCCCCTTTTTCTGCTAGCGTAGCCACGGCAGTTATATTAATGGCCAATGGCTCATTGGTTACAGCTGACGGCCAACTAGCCACAGCTGCTGGCCATTTGATCACAGTCGATGGCCATTTACTACCTGAGCCAGCACCTTTCTATGTGAGGCCGAGAGCCTGGAAACTGCTTTTTGGGGCTCTGTCCCCACAGCAGGATAAACAAAAAGGATGCCATATCACCTTCATGTTCATTGCAGCATTATTTACAATATTTAAGATATGCAAAAAACCTAAGTGTCCATCAGTGGATGAATATATAAAGAAACTGATATATGTGTATGTATACACACACACACACAATAAAATAATATTCACCCATAAAAATAAGCAAATCCCGTCATTTGGACCTTGAGAACATTATGCTAAGTGAAATAAGTCAGACAGAGAAAGGCAATATGGTATGACCTTACTTATATGTGGAATATTAAAATAAAAAAAACCCTCACAGATACAGAAACAGGTTGATGTTTGTCAGCGGAAGGGGGCAGGGGTGAGCAAAATGGGTAAATGTGGTCAGAAGGTGCAAACTTCCAGTTAAAATAAATAAGTCTGTATTGTATATTTGAAAGTTGCTAAGAGAGTAGATCTTAAAAGTTACATATCACACACAAAAAATTTGTAATTGTGTGGTGATGGATGTTAACTAGACTTATTGTGGTGATCATTTCACAATATATACAAATATCAAATCATTATGTTGTACACCTGAAACTAATATAATGTTATATGTCAGTTATATCTCCATTACAAAAAGGAATATCACAAGGTACATCATAATCAAAATCCTGAAAAGCAGTCATTAAGAGAAAATCTGAATAGCAACCACAGAAAAAGGGTATGTTGTATACAAAGGCATAAATATAAGAATGTCTCCACACAGCATTGTAATTTACAAGAAAGAAGGCAATGAAATTACATCTTTAAAAGGCTGAAAGAAAAAAAATGTTAACTGAGAATTCTACCTCCAGTGAAAATATCCTTCAAAAATCAGGATGAACAAAGGCTTTCCCCAACAACAAAAAAGTCAATGTATTTGTCACCATAAAACTGGTACTATAAGAAATATAGGAATTTATTGAGTTGGAAGAGAAACAACACCTGATGAAAATGTGGATTTACACAAAAGAACACAGAAAATGGCATATATGTGGTTATATACATGGTTTTTGGGCACTTAAGCAATTTAAAACACAATAAACTGGCAAAAGAATAATAATAGGGCTGGCCCGGTGGCTCAGGCAGTTGGAGCACCATGTTCCTAACGCCGATGGCCGCCACTTTGATTCCTGCATGGGCCAGTGAGCTGCGCCCTCTACAGCTAAGATTGTGAACAACAGCTCTCCCTGGAGCTGGGCTGCCATGAGCAGCTGGAGGTTGGCATGAGCTACCCTGTACTGCCTCTGGCTGCTGTGTGCTGCTGTGGGCTACCGTGTGACACCATGAGTGGCCAGCAGCCATTGTGAGCGGCCGGCAGCCGGCGAGAGCTGGCGAGAGCTGCCGTGAGCTGCCGTGAGCTGCCGTGAGCTGCTGTGAGCGGCCGACTGATGACTGGCAACTGACTGCCTCAGCCGGGTGGGAGTGCAAGGCTCATAACACCAGCATGGGCCAGGAAGCTGTGTCCTACACAACTAGACTGAGAAACAATGACTTGAATCGGAGGGTGGAGGAGGTAGAAGAAAGGGGTAAAAATAATAATGTGTCATGGAGTTTATAACATAGATACAAAATAAATAGGGCGTGGGAAGCATTTTTCTCAGTCTTTTGAGATCTTGCTTCCAGATCTTGTTTGACTCGACTCTTACAAAAATTTTCTAAAGGGTTGGACATTTCTTATGATGACAGAACAGAAAGGGCTGAGGGGAAGAAGCTCAGAAGCCAAGTGGAGGTGGGGAGAAGGGGCAGATGGGGCCAAGGCCCGGAGCTGGTGGCAAAAAGGTCCCTGTTTCTCCACAACAGGATTTAGTCCTTCGACTCCCAGTGCCCCTGGGTCCCTGAGCAGGACTTAAGCAGGTCCTACCTTAAGCAGGACTAACCGAACTGTTGGGACAGCAAGTGGGGCAGGCTTGGCTCAGACCTCAGAACTTCAGGATCATCTGAGCCCAGCCTTCTGGATTCCCAAAACTGACAACTGAGCCCACTTGGTTCTGACCCCTGAGGTTGTGAGAACAAAGGTCCCTAGAGGCAGTTTCTTGACATGATCCCATTGCAGCCTCAGCTTCCAGAGCTCCTCTCCTGTAACTAGACAGGTTTCACTCACCCTGCTCTTACACCTTCCTCTGGAGGTCAGGGTTTGAATGACCCAGCCCTTTCCCAGGAAAAGGAAGAGCCGTGATCAGCTATGACAGTAATCCCCACAACCTGGCCATTCCACCTGGAAAACATCCTTAAAATCCCACCTTCCCTCCGTCTTCACTGCTCTCTCTATTCAGACCACCATCTCAGTGGCCTCCCAGCTGGTCCCTGGCCTCCATCCCTGCCCTCTCCAACCCAGCCTCCACCCTTCCCTGACCATAACACTGCTCCATTTAAACATTTCTGTGGCTCCCCGTTGCCTCTTGGCCTTGGCCTCTTCTCCGACCTCATCCTTCTTCCCTTTTACTACACGATCCAGCTGGATTTTACTGTTGTTTTCTGTGCACTCTTGCTATGTCCATGCTGTTCCCTCTGCCTAGAGCACCCTCATGTACTGAACCCTAGGAGTTATTCAGGACTTTGTTCCATGACACCTTCTCCCAGAAGTCCCCTGGCTGGCCTCCACTGGATTAGGTGTGCCTTTGTGATCTCAGTGGCTCAGGTATTAGCTCTGGGTGCGTTAAAAAATTTTTTTTAATTTAACTTGTGGTAAAAAAGCACATAACATAATATTCACCATTTTAACCATTTTTTTTTCAAGAACTTTTATGTTGTTCTTTTTTTATTAAACAGTGAGAGCAATACAACTTACTGGAACACAAAGAAAGGAAGAGCTGAATGAGCATACCACTAATGGACAAAGGGGTTATTTTCACAGAACCAGTTTTCTTCCCCATTCCATCTCCATCTAATGTGGATCAAGACATACCACTGGCCATTTAGTAAAACAAATGCAAATGCTTGTGCACATACATCAGTTACTTTATGTACAATAAAGAAATGGGGAAGGGGAAAATGAAAGAATAGAGAAATCTATACCGTTGTAATCAGGATTTGGTGGAACCAAATTGCGGTTTTCTAATTGCAAATGTCTTCTTGGGCTGGAAGAACAGAGTTTTGGAGTAAAGCAGCAGGTTCCCTTTTAAGTAGACACCAGTGTGCTGCTGGAATACATCACTTGTATCTTCATCCTCCATTTACAACTGTGCAGGTTTATCTGTTTTATTGATTGGCTGCTAGTCCAATTGGAATCTGATCTGCCTCATTGACAAACGCTGTCATTTACAATAGACTTTCATTAGTTTACTAAGAGGTGTATGCCTCTTAATCTTAAATTGCGCCACAGAACCATCCTGCCCCATCACCTTCAAAATAATATTAGCATTTTTCTCAGCCTTGACTCCTTCCCTGAGCTTTTTCAGCCATGGTGAACCCTGGAGTCTCCTCAACGGCCACTTCACAAAAGGGGTACTAGGTCCTCAGCTAACGAGCCCACAGGCACCACCAGGAGCCTTCAATCACTATTTTTAAAGAGCTTCACTCTATATCAGAGGTGTCCAAACTGTGGCCCACGGGCCAACTGCGGCCCCCAATCCAGTTTTAATTGGCCCTCAGCAAATTCCAAAAATATATTTAGTTTACTTAAATAAACCAGGTGAGGAAATACGTACTTCACCTTGAGTGAGTGGCCCGTCTGTTTGTGTATTTTACTGCATACGGCCCTTGGTGAAAAAACGTGGAAAAAAGTTTGGACATCCCTACTCTATAACCTCAGTCCAACCTTCAGCCCCTTGCTCTCCTCCTTTTGTTTTTTTTTTTAACATTTTTTTTTATTAGTTTCAGGAGCACAAAACAATGCAATAGTTAGACATTTATCATTTATATCCCTCACTCTGTCACGGCCCGCGTGACCAGGAGGGCTCTGCCTGAAGGGGAAGGGTGAGGAGATTGAGAAAAGACACAGAGACTGGAAAGCTGGGATGGCGAGGTCCACCGTCCACGGATGGCGGAGCAGTGGCGCAGTCTTTATTTCGCACAGTTTTTATACAGTCTTAGACTAGTTATCTATACAAACAAGTATTAGCAGAACAAGGAGGCTTCCCCTGCTGATGACCTTGCAGCTGCAAGGCCCTTGTCAGCTTACAGCCTGCTCCCTACATCAAAGATGGCTGAGGCGAGGCTTCCCATGGGAATGACCTTGCAGGTGCAGGGCCTTTGTCAGATCACAACCCGCTCCCCACACACACAGTGACAATCCCCTACCCCTGTCCACTACCCCTCTGACATCACACACAGCCATTACATTTCCACTGTCTCTATTCCTAATGCTGTACTCTGCTTCATATACATATACAAAATTATAGTTGACATTCATTATTGTTCAGTTTCAGCTTCAGGTGTACAGTGCAGTGATCAGGCATTTACATCATCCCTGAGGTGGTCTCCCTAATGAGACAAGTGTCCATCGGGTACCCTACAAAATCTTTACAACATTATTGATTATATTCCCCAAATTGACTTTCGTATCCCCGTGGCAATCTTGTGGTTACTGATTGTGCTTTCTAATCCCCTCACCTTCCCCCTTACCCCCACCCCCCCGCCCATCTAGCAACCCTCAGTTTTTCCTCTATGTCTCCAAAACTGTTTCTGATTAGTTCATTCACTTATTCTTTTCTTTAGATTCCCCATATATGTGAGATCATATGGTATTTGTCTTTCTCTGTCTGACTAATTTCACTTAACATAACGTTCTCTAGGTCCATCCATATTGTTGCAAATGGTAAGATTTCATTCTTCTTTATGGCTGCGTATACTCCATTGTATAAATGTACCACAGTTTCTTAATCCAGTCATCTACTGATGGGCATTTCGGTTGTTTCCATGTCTTGGCTATTGTGTATAGTGCTGCAATAAACATAGGGATGCATAAATTTTTTTGAATTAGCATTTTGGATTTCTCCAGTTAGATATCTAGGAGTGGAATTGCTGGATCATAAGGTAATTCCATTTTCAGATTTTTGAGATAACCTCCATACTGTTTTCCATAGTGGCTGCACCAATCTGCAATCCCACCAACAGTGCACAAGCGTTCCCTTTTCTCCACATCCTCGCCAGCACTTGTTGTTTTTTTAATTTATTGATGATAGCCATTTTGTTTGGGTAGGTGGTATTTCATTGTGGTTTTTTTTGCATATCTCTAATGATTAGTGCGGCTGACCATTTTTTCATATGTCTGTTTGCCATCTGTATGTCCTCTTTAGAAAAATGTCTCTTCATGTCCTCTGCCCATTTTTTAATTCGGTTGTTTATTTTTTTGGAGTTGAGTGAGTTTTTCATAAATTTGGGATATTAACCCCTTATTAGATATATCATTGGCAAATATCTTCTCCCGTTTAGTAGGATCACTATTTGTTTTATTGATGGTTTCCTTTGCTGTGAAAAATCTTTTTAGTTTGATGTAATCCCACATGTTTATTTTTTCTCCTACTTCCCTTGCCCGGGGGCATATATCAGTAAAAATCTTACTCTGGGTAATGTCTGTAAAGTTTCTTCCTATATTTTCTTCTAGGAATTTTATGGCTTCAGATCTTAATTTTAAGTCTTTAATCCATTTTGAATTTATTCTTGTATATGGTGTAAGGAGGTGGTTCAGCTTCTTTTTTTTTTTTTGCATGTGTCTGTCCAGGTTTCCCAGCACCATTTATTGAATATACTGTCTTTACCCCACTGTAAATTCTTGCTTCCATTGTCATAGATTAAATGACCATATATGTATAGATTTATTTCTGGATCTCTATTCTGTTCCATTGATCTATGTGTCTGTTTTTATGCCAGTACCACGCTGTTTTGATTACTGTAGGCTTGTAGTATAATTTGATGTCAGGTATCGTTGTACCTCCCACTTTGTTCTTTTTTTTTCTTTTTTTTTTTTTCATTTTGTTATTTCTCAAGATTGCCGAGGCTATCCGGGGTCTTTTATGGTTCCATATAAATTTTAGGATTATATGTTCTATTTCTGAGAAAAACGTCCTTGGTAATTTTATAGGAATTGCATTGAATATGTATATTGCCTTACGCAGTATGCACACTTTAACGATATTAATTCTTCCTATCCATGAGTATTGTATGTGTTTCCATCGATTTTTATCTTCTTTAATTTCTCTCTTCAGTGTCTTATAATTTTCTGAGTACATCTCTTTTACTTCTTTGGTTAAATTTATTCCCAGGTGTTTCATAGTCTTTGAAACAATTGTAAATGGGATTGTTTTCTTAATTTCTCCTTCTGATATTTTATTATTGGTATATACAAATGCAACTGATTTTTGAATATTAATTTTGTATTCTGCTACTTTACTAAATTCATTTATCAGCTCTAATAGTTTTTTGGTGGAATCTTTAGGGTTCTCTCTATATAGTATCATGTCATCTGCATATAATGACAATTTTACATCCTCCTTACTGATTTGGATGCCTTTTATTTCTTTTTCTTGTCTGATTGCTGTGGCTAGAACTTCCAGCACAATGTTGAATAGAAGCGGAGAAAGTGGGCAACCTTGCCTTGTTCCTGATCTTAAGCGGAATGGTTTTAGCTTTTCCCCATTGAGTATGATGTTAGCTGTGGGTTTATCATATATGGCCTTTATTATGTTGAGATATGGTCCCTATATTCCCACTTTCTTAAAGGTTTTTATCATAAATGGCTGTTGGATTTTGTCAAACGCTTTTTCTGCATCTATTGACATGATCATATGATTTTAATTTTTCATTTTGTTAAAGTGGTGTATCACATTAATTGATTTACGGATGTTGAACCACCCTTGCATACCAGGAATTAATCGCACTTGATCATGGTTTATGATCTGTTTAATGTATTGCTGAATTCTGTTTGCTAATATTTTGTTGAGGATTTTTGCATCTATGTTTATTAGAGATATTGGCCTATAGTATTCTTTTTTGGTAGTGTCTTTGTCTGATTTGGGGATCAGGGTGATAGTGGCCTCGTAAAAAGTGTTTGGGAGACTTCTCTCTTCCTGGATTTTTTGGATTAGCTTGAAGAGAATAGGTGATAATTCTTTTTTGAATTTATGTAAAATTCACCTGTAAAGCCATCTGGTCCAGGGCTTTTGTTTGCTGGGAGCTTGTTGATTACTGATTCAATTTCCTTGGTGATAATCAGTCTATTCAGGTTTTCCGTTTCTTCTTGAGTTAGCCTTGGAAGGTTGTATGCTTCTTGAAAATTGTCCATTTCTTCCAGATTGTCTAATTTGTTGCAATATAGTTGCTCATAGCAATTTCTTAAATATTTTTGTATTTCTGTGGTGTCTGTTGTCACTGCTCCTCTTTCATTCCTGATTTTATTAATTTGGGTCCTCTCTCTCTCTCTCTCTCTCTCTCTCTCTCTTTTTTTTTTTTTTTTGATGAGTCTGGCTAAAGGTTTGTTGATTTTGTTTACCTTCTCTAAATACCAACTGTTGGATTCATTGATCTTTTGTATTGTTTTTCTGGTTTCTATGTCATTTATTTCCGCTCTGATCTTTATTATCTCCTTCCTTGCCCTCCCTTTGGGCTTATTTTGCTGTTCTTTTTCCAGATCCCTTAGATGTGAAGATAAACTTTGATTAGTGATGATTCTTGTTTCTTTAGGTAGGACTGCAATGCTATGAATTTCCCTCTTAGGACTGCTTTCATGGCATCCCATAGATTTTGGGTCGTCATGTTTTCATTTTCGTTTGTTTCGAGATATCTTTTGATTTCTTCCTCGATCTCATGGTTGACCCATTCATTATTTAGTAACATGTTATTTAGCCTCCATGAATTTGTGTGTCTTTTGGTTTTTTTCCTGTAGTTTATTTCTAATTTCATAGCACTGTGGTCAGAAAAAACAGTATGATTTCAATTTTCTTAAATTCATCAAGACCTGTTTGTGGCCTAACATGTGCTCTATCTTGGAAAATGTTCCATGTACGCTTGAGAAGAACATGTATTCTGCAGCTTTGGAGTGAAATGCTTTGAAAACATCGATTAAATCCCAGTGGTCCAATGTGTCATTTAAGGCTGTTGTTTCCATATTGAGTTTCTGTCTGGAAGACCTGTCCCATGTTCTCATAGGTGTGTTGAAGTCCCCTACTATGATAGTGTTACTGTTGATCTCTGTCTTTATGTCAGTCAATATCTGTTTTATATATTTAGGTGCTCCCATGTTGGGTGCATAGATGTTTCCTAGGGTTATGTCCTCTTGTCAGATTGATCCCTTTATTATTATATAGTGCCCATCTTTATCTTTTAATATGTTCTTCATTTTAAAGTCTATTTTGTCAGATATAAGTATTGCAACTCCAGCTTTTTTCTCATTTCCATTTGCATGAAATATCTTACTCCAACCCTTCACTTTCAGCCTGTGTGTGTCTTTTGATCTGAGGTGAGTCTCTTGTATACAGCATATACAAGGGTCTTGCTTTCTTATCCACTCAGGCACCCTATGTCTTTTGATTGGAACATTTAATCCATTTACATTTAAAGTAATTATTGATAGGTACATAGTTATTGCCATTTTTTAGATTTGTAGTTAGATTGTTTTCTTCTTTCTTCTGTTTAGAGAAGCCCTTTTAATATTTCCTGCGGTGCTGGCTTGGTGCTAATAAATTCCTTTAGCTTTTTCTTTTCTGGGAAGCTATTTATCTCTCCATCAACTTAAAATGATAGCCTTGCTGGATAAAGCAATCTAGGTTGTAGGCCTTTGTTTTCCATCACTTTGAGTATCTCCTGCCACTCCTTCCTGGCCTTCAATGTTTCTGTAGAAAAATCATTTGATAGTCTTATGGGAGTTCCCTTGTATGTAACCCTCTTTCTCTTGCTGCTTTTAGGATTCTCTCTTTGTCTTTAAGCTTTGCCATTTTAACTATAATGTGTCTTGGTGTGGACCTGTTTGGGTTTACCCTGGTTGGAACTCTCTGCACTTCCTGGGCTTGTATGGCGGTTTCCTTCACCACATTAGGGAAGTTTTCAGACATTATTACTTCAAATATGTTCTTGATCCCTTGCTTCCTCTCTTTACCTTCTGGCATTCCTATGATACGCATGTTGTTGCTCTTGATGTTATTCCAGAGGTCTCGTAAACCGTTTTTATTGTTTTCTATTCTTTATTCTTTCATATTTTTTATTTATTGGGGTGACAATTGTTAGTAAACGTACATAGATATGAAGTGTAGAATTCTGTATTACACATGTATAAATCCCATTGTGTGTTCACCACCCAGAGTCAGTTTTCCTTTCATCACCATATATTTGATCCCTCTTACACTCATCTCCCCCTTACCCTCGGGTAGCCACTAAACTATTGTCTGTGTCTATGAGTTTTTGTTTTTCATTTGTCTTGTTCTTTCATTGTCTTTGGTTTATATACCACATATTGGTGAAATCATATGGTTCTCTGCTTTTTCTGTCTGACTTATTTCGCTTAGCATTATACTCTCAAGATCCATCCATGTTGTCACAAATGTTCCTATATCATCTTTTCTTACTGCTGAATAGTATTCCATTGTGTATATATACCACAACTTCTTTATCCATTCATCTATCGAAGGACATTTTGGTTGTTGCCATGTCTTGGCCACCGTAAAAAAAGCTGCAATGAACATTGGAGCACACATGTCTTTATGTATAAATGTTTTCAGATTTTTTGGGTAGATAGCCAGGAAAGGGATTCCTGGGTCATATGGCAATTCTATTAGTAATTTTTTTAGGAACCTCTACACTGCCTTCCATAACGACTGCACCAGTCTGCATTCCCACCAACAGTGTATGAGGGTTTGTTTTTCTCCGCAGCCTCTCCAACATTTGTTACTATTTGTCTTGTTGATGATAGCCATTCTGACTGGGGTGAGGTGATATGTCATTGTGGTTTTTATTTGCATTTCTCTGATGATTAGTGATGTTAAGCAGTTTTTCATATATCTATTTGCCATTTGTGTGTCCTTTTGGAGAAATGTCTCTTCAGGTCCTCTGCCCATTTTTCAATTGGGTTGTTTGTGTTTTCGTTGTTGAGTTTCATGAGTTCCTTGTATATTTTGGATATTAGCCCCTTATCGGAGGCACTGTTTGCAAAAATCTCCCATTCAGTTGGTTGCCTCTTTATTTTGTCGATGGTTTCTTTTGCTGTGCAAAAGCTTTTAAGTTTGATATAGTCCCATTCGTTTATTTTAGCTTTTACTTCCCTTGCCATTGGAGTCAAATTCATAAAATGCTCTTTGAACACAAGGTCCATAAGTTTAGTACCTATGTTTTCTTCTATGCAGTTTATTGTGTCAGGTCTTATGCTTAAGTCTTTGATCTATTTTGAATTACTTTTGGTACATGGTGACACATAGGAGTCCAATTTCATTCTTTTGCACTTGGCTTTCCAATTCTCCCAGCACCATTTATTGGAGAGGCTGTCTTTTCTCCGTTATATGTTTTTTGTTTCTTTGTCAAAAATTGTCTTTCCATATTTATGTAGTTTTATTCTGGGTTCTCAATTCTATTCCATTGGTCTACGTGTCTGTTTTTCTGTCAATACCATGCTGTTTTGATTATTGTAGCCCTGTAGTACAAGCTAAAGTCAGGGTGTGTGATACCTCCAGTACTGTTCTTTTTTCTTAAGATTGCTTTGGCTATTCGGGGTCTTTTGTGGTTCCAAACAAATCTGATGACTTTTTTGTTCTATTTCTTTAAAAAATGCCATTGGGATTTTGATGGGGATTGCATTAAATCTGTATATTGCTTTGGGTAATATGGACATTTTAAGTATGTTGATTCTTCCAGTCCATGAGGACGGAATATCTTTCCATTTCTTTGTGTCTTCTTCAATTTCTTTTAAAAATGCCTTATAGTTTTCAGCATATAGGTCCTTCACATCCTTGGTTAAGTTTATTCCTAGGTATTTTATTCTTTTTGCTGCAATCGCAAAAGGAATTGTTTTTGTATTTCTTTTTCTGAGATTTCCTTGTTAGTATATAGGAATGCAATGGACTTTTGTACGTTGATTTTGTAGCTGGCAACTTCACTGTATTCGTTGCTTGTTTCTAATAGCTTTTTGGTGGAGTCTTTAGGGTTTTCTATATATAGCATAATGTCATCTGCAAAAAGTGACAATTTAACTTCTTCGTTCCCAATGTGGATGCCTTTTATTTCTTTCTCTTGACTGATTGCTCTGGCAAGGACTTCCAACACTATGTTGAAAAGCAGAGGTAATAGGGGACAGCCCTATCGTGTTCCTGAACGTAGAGCAAAGGGCTTCAGTTTTTCACCATTAATTACGAGATTAGCTGAGGGTTTGTGATATATGACCTTTAATATGTTAAGGTATTTTCCTTCTATACCTATTTTATTAAGTGTTTTAATCACAAATGGATGTTGCATCTTGTCAAATGCTTTTTCTGCATCAATTGATATAATCATATGATGTTTATCCTTTATTTTGTTTATGTGATGTATCACATTGATGTATTTGTAGATGTTGAACCATCCTTGTGCCCCGGGGATGAACCCTCTTGGTCGTGAAGAATAATCTTTTTAATCCATTGTTGTATTCGATTTGCTATAATTTGTGTAGGATTTGTGCATCTGTATTCATGAGAGATACTGGTGTGTAGTTTTCTTTTTTTGTGTTGTCCTTACCAGGTTTTGGTATCAGGGTAATGTTGGCTTCATAAAATGAGTTAGGGAGTACTGTCTCTTCTTCAAGTTTTGGAAGAGTTTGAGCAGGATTGGTATTAGATCCTCTTTGATGGTTTGGTAGAATTCACTAATGAAACCATCTGGTCCCGGGCTTTTACTTTTGGGAAGGTTCTGGATGACTGATTCAATTTCTTTACTGGTGATCGGTCTGTTTAGATTTTCCAGTTCTTCATGGTTCAGCCTTGGAAGGCTATATGTTTCTAAGAACTTGTCCATTTCTTCTAGGTTATTGAATTTGGTGGCATATAGTCCTTCATAGTATTCTTGGATGATCTTTTGTATTCTTGTGGTGTCTGTGATTACTTACCCTTTTTCATTTCTGATTTTGTTAATTAGTGTCTTCTCTCTTTTTATCTTAGTGAGTCTAGCCAAGTGTTTGTCAATTTTGTTAATCTTTTCAAAGAACCAGCTCTTTGTCACATTAATTTTTTCTATTGTCTTTTTGTCCTCTATTTCATTTAGTTCTGCTCTGGTTTTTCTTATTTCCTTTCTTCCACTGACCTTGGTTTCACCTGTTCTTCTTTTTCTAGTTGTTTAGGTGTAACATGAAGTTACTTATTTGGGATTTTTCTTGTTTCTAGAGATAGGCCTGTAATGATATAAATCTCCCTCTTAAAACTGCTTTCACTGCATCCCCAAAATTTTGGTAGGATGTATTTTCATTGTCGTTTGTTTCTATGTAAATTATGATCTCTCCTCTAATTTCTTCTTTCACCCAGTCGTTCTTTAAAAGTATATTGTTTAATCTCCATGTATTTGTGTTTTTTCCTGCTTTCTTTTTGCAGTTGATATCCAATTTCAAAGCCTTGTGATCAGAGAATATGCTTGGTATGATTTCAATCTTCTTCAATTTGCTGAGGCTGATTTTATGTCCCAATACATGATCTATCCTTGAGAATGTTCCATGTACACTGGAAAAGAATGTGTAGTCTGATGTTTTAGGATGAAGTGCTCTATATATGTCAATTATGTCCATTTCATCTAATGTGTCGTTTAGGGCTGCTATTTCGTTATTCATTTTCTGTTTGGATGATCTATCCATAGCTGTCAGTGATGTATTTAGGTCCCCAAGTATAATTGTGTTTTGGTCAATTTCTCCCTTTATTTCTGTTAGAAGTTGATTGGTATATTTCAGTGCTCCCTGATTGGGGGCATAAATATTGATGACTGTTATGTCTTCTTGTTTTATAGTCCCCTTTACCATTATGGAATGTCCATCTTTGTCTCTTGTTATCTTTTTCACCCTGACGTCTGTTTCATCTGATATCATTATGGTTACACTTGATTTTCTCTGGATACCATTTTCTTGGAGTGTCAATTTTCACCCTTTCACTTTGAGTCTATGCTTCTCTTTGTAGCTGAGATGTGTCTCTTGGAGACAGCATATGGTTGGGTTTAGTTGTATGATCCAATCTGCTACTCTGTGGCTTTTTATTGGTGAGTTCAGTCCATTTACATTTAAGGTGATTATTGATATGTGAGGATTTCCTGTCATTCTATCTTTAGTTTTCTGGTAAGGCTGTGTCTCCATTGTTTCTTTGCCTTTTTGTTGTTGTTTATTATTTCTGTGTGGCGGTATTCTATGATGTTTCCCTCTATTTCTTCTTTTATTACAGTATGTATTTCAGTTCTGGGTTTTTCTTGAGTGGTTACCCTTAAGTTTAAGTAAAAGAAATTTTGATATGTAGAGTGTTCCATTTTCTTCAGCACGCTTACTTTCTCCATTCTCATATTCTGGTTCAGGCCTTTACTCTCCCCCTTTTTATGTTTTGGTTGCCACAAATTGTCCCTGTTGATGGTGGTTGAATAGCCTCCTTTAGTATTTCTTGTAGTGCAGGTCGTGTATTAGAAAATTGCCTCAGCTTCTGTATGTCTGGAAAGGTCTTTATTCCTCCTTCATATCTAAAGGATATCTTTGCTGGATACATTATTCTTGGCTCATAATTTCTCTCTTTCAGTAGTTTGAATATTTGGTTCCTCTCCCTCCTTGATTGTAGAGTTTCTGCTGAAAAATCTAATGATAATCTAATGGTAAGCTAATCTGATGATAATCTAATCTAATCTTCCTTTGTAGGTTACCATCTTTTCCCTGGCTGCCTTGAGGATTCTTTCTTTGTCGTTGATTTTAGACAGCTTCAATACAATGTGCCTTGGAGAAGACCTGTTGGGATTGAGGTAATTAGGTGTTCTATTTGCTTCTTGGATTCGAGGATCCAGTTCTGTCTACAAGTTTGGGAAGTTCTCATCAACAATTTGTTTGAATATATTCTCTGTTCCCTTCTCTCTTTCTTCTCCTTCTGCTATGCCCATTATTCTTATATTGCTCTTTCTGATGGAGTCAGAATGTTCTTGTAGAGTTCTTTCATTTCTTTTAAGTCTCAAGTCTCTTTCTTCTTTCATCGATGTAATTTCTGCGTTTCTATATTAAATGTCACTGATTCTTTCCTCCATCTGGTCAACTTTATTACCTAAGCTGGTTATTTCATTCTTAATTTCTTCTATTGAGTTCTTAATCTCCAGAAATTCTATTTGGCTCTTTTTTAAAATTTCAGTCTGTTTCATAAAATGCTAATGTTGTTCTTTGATTGTGTTTCGGATTTCTTTAAACTACCTTTCTGTGTTTTCTTGCATCTCGTTGAGTTGTTTCAGAACTGCAATCTTGAATTCTCTGTCGTTTAAGTCACATATTTCCATATCTTTAGGTTGCTTTTCTGGAGACTTTTCACTTTCTTTCTGAGCTGTCTTGTTGCCTTGGTTATTCATGGCAATTACTGATTTATTATTTCTCTTCCTAGACATCTACAGGAGTGGCCTCTTCAGCAGGTTGATAGGAAGAGGTCTTTCTTTTGTTTTCCAGTACTTGTTGGTAGAATGTTTTATTTTCTCTCCGACTGCAGCCTTTTTTTTCTCTCACACGGTAGTACTATGTTTTCTCTGCACTATCCCAGCTTCTCACACCATGAGGAAATTCCCTGGGAGACGGGCTTCTCCTCTGTTAATAGTTTATCTGGGTCACAGGGCGCAGTGTCCGTGTGGGTATGTGGAGAGCTTTTGTAGTTCCAAAGCTCTTCCTTTACTAGATTCAGAGCCCGTATGTTTCAGCAGTTCTGTTTACTCTTGCAGGATCTGCTCAGTTAGGTGGTGCCAGGGGCGGGGTGAGTTGTGAGAGGTGGCCCAGAGCAACGGCGGTGACCACCACCACAGCCGGTCCTGCTTCCACAGCTCCCTCCCCTTTGCCGCAACTAGTTGGGCTGCGAATCTGTGTCTGTGATCCACAGTTCTCAGAACAGCAAATATTCTGTTCTTTTGATGTGACACTGCTACTGTTCCCCTTCTAGCACTTTGCAGGTGGTGGTGGGGCCGGCTCTGGGAGGGCAGGTAGCGGGCGGCTTGTCTCCGTGCCTAAGGCTTCCGTTCTCTGCTCGGCAGAGAGGGCTTAAACCACCGTTTTCAGCCTTCTTCCTTCAGTCTTTTCTCCCTGGTCTCCGCCGTGAGCACTCAGTTCAGCCATGTTATATGCTATCCCCTCAGCCCTGTGGGCCATTAGCGGAGGCCTATCTGTCCAAGTTCTTCCTTCTTCTGCAGCTTATGGTAGTTCCGGGATCCATCGAGGTGAGAGCACTGTGCTAGGTCTGCGTCCTGTACCCGCGCAT
Source organism: Rhinolophus ferrumequinum (assembly GCF_004115265.2). NCBI lineage: Eukaryota > Metazoa > Chordata > Mammalia > Chiroptera > Rhinolophidae > Rhinolophus > Rhinolophus ferrumequinum. The sequence continues at coordinate 51,718,355 of NC_046284.1, forward strand.
CTCCGTCTACACACTTGTCCCTTCCCTCCTCCCCCGCTCGCGTGATTCAACCACCTTTAGGTGAATTCAACAGTGGGCTCCCTCGTCTTGCCTGTGCGCTTTGCAGGGAGTTCTTTTTGGAGTTATAGTTGCTCAACCAGTTGCAAATTCCAGGGGAGACTCACCGAGGCTCACCTCACTCCGCCATTTTGATGACGATCTTTTTTTTTCTTTTTGTTGCTCTGTTTGGGTGATCTCTGCTAACTTGTCTTCTAAGTCGCTGATTCGATGCTGTGCTTCATCTAGCCTGCTGATAATTCCTTCAAGTGTGTTCTTAATTTCAGTTATTTTATTCTTTAGTTATAACTGGGTGTACATTATGATTTCTCTATCCTTCTTCATGTTATCACTAAGCTCCTTAAACATTCTTATCATCAGTGTTCTGAACTCTGTCTCTGATAGTTTGGTTACCTCTATTTCATTTGGTTCTAATTCTGGAGGTTTCTTCTGTTGTTTTATTTGGAACATGTTTCTTTGTTTCCCCATTCTAGCTGACTCTCTGTGTTTGCTTCAATGTATTAGGTAGGTCCCCTAGGGTTCTTGGTTTTTGCTGGGTTATCTTATGTAGTATGTGTCCTTTATATTTGACTTGCACCTCTTTCTTCTTCTCCTGTGCATGTGCTCCAAAGGTGACTCTTGTGTATATTGTCCTGTTAAAGTTGATCTTTAATTGCTTTTGTTTTGTCAGTAGGTGGGATTGACTCCTAGGCTTACTAGTTGTGAGACTTGGCTTTGCCCACAATGTATGTTCTGCTGCATGAGGGTTGACCGCTCAAATGAGGCTTGGCTCCTATGGCCTCTTGTGTCTGTAGAGAATTCCCTCCAGGTGTGTAACTTGTAGGTCAAACCCAGTAGTACTCTGTTTTGGTCTGGAGTTGGCCTCTGGGTGTGTTGAATCTTGTGCCTCTTGATCTGGGCCCTTGTGTAGGGCAAGTTCAGAACAAAGCAAATCACCAAGCACAACAACAACAACAAAGAAAAAAACAAATACACTCACATGTGAAAGCAACCAATAACCCACACTCAACACAGGCAGAAATATCAAAAAAACAAAAACAAAACAAAACAAAAAAGCAGCAGCAGTCTTGACATAAGCCCACCAAGTAATCTCCAGGTTGTCCTCTACTGTACCAAAGAGTCCTCTGCGTCTTGTGCAGGCAGAGCCTGTCACCTGGTGCTTAGAGTGACCCTGGGACTGCAGTTTTAGATGAGTGGGGCTATGGGGCCTGGATGGTAGTTTTTACAAAGTCAATGCAGTCTCTGCTCTTGCCTGCACAATTGCGCACTGAGAGTAACACAAGCAGCCCTGGGCCCAGGTCTCCTGAGTCTTAGGGCACTTCTTATGTGTGTGTGTGTGTGTGTGGGTGTGTGTGTAGGGCGGGAGATTTCTGAGCTGCTGAAAGTGCAGAGCTGCTTCTGCCGCCAATTGCTGACCCCTGGGAGTGTCTCCGCAGTTGTAATTGCCCTGCCCTAGGCAGGCCAGAAATGGTGGGGGCTGGGGATGGAGGAGTCTTCTCTCTCCCAGCCCAGCAATGTCAAGCTCTTCCCAGCCTCTTCCCTGGTTCACAGCAGCTGCAAAACGGGTCCTCCCAGATCCTGAGCACTACTGCTCCTCTGTAATCTGACACTACTCCTCAGTTCAGGGGCCAACTTAAGTCTCTGGAAGGGCGGGGTAGGATTGGGAGAGTGTGTGGAGGGGCCCAGGTATGGTGTTTATGTCCTTTGTCCGATCAAGGGCCCAGCTGGAGGTCTCAGCTGAGGTTACGGCCTCAAATGCTTGATGTTCTGCTTTCTGGGCAGGAGATATCAGCTGTGGGATGCAGGGAAAGAGCCCACCTCTTGGCTCTTGTGGTCTCTATTCTGTCCTGGGACACCCTGTGTCTCCGCAGCCGGGGATTCGGGGCCCGCGGTCTCCACTCTGCTCTCTTCCTTGTTTCTCTGCTCGTCCAATTTGCCCACCTTCAAGTAATCCTCGTAGGAGTCTTTTAGCTGTTCTGTGTGATGTGCAGAGAGTCCTCTGATGTGTTATAGATGTTAAATTTGTGGTGAGTTCCGGAGAACCACTCAAGAAGACCACCTCGCTGCTGCCATTCCTATGACGTCATCTACCTTAACCACTTTTAAGTGTACCATTTAGTAATGTTAAGTACATTAACACTGTTGTGCAATAGATCTGCAGAACTTTTTTCATCCTTCAAAATTGAAACTATTTACAATGAAACAACTCCCCATTTCTCCTCCCCCAGCCTTGGTGTATTGTTTACTTTCTTTATCCCTCCCCCATTAGACTGTGAGCCCCTTGAGGGAAGGCAGCTCGGTCTTGTTTATATCTCTAGCATGTAGCAGGTCACCAGGCCCATGTATGAATTTACTAATTCAACAAATATTTGTTGCCTCTGGTGCTGTGGCACTGTCCTAGACCCGGGAGAGCAAGGAGGGAACAAAAATCCATCCTTGTGGATTTGACATTCTAGCGGGGCAGAGACAGACAAAATGGAAAGTAGAACCTGTTACATGGTAATAAATTCTATGTGGAAAGTAAAGTAGGAAGGGAAGATTGAGGGTGCAGGGGATGGCAGTTTCAATTTTGAATGGAAGGGAGGAGAAATTCTCACTAAATAGTTGAAGTTAGACACAGGTCCTGAAAGGAGGGAGCCCTGTGGAAATAAATAAATAAATAAATAAACAAACAAATAAATAAATAAATAAATAAATAAATAAGAGAAGAGATGAGGTGGGAAATGAAAGTACACCATTGTACAGTTCTTACATGAATTGGTATAGTATTATTTGATGAAAAATTGTAATAAGTTAATGATGCATATTGCAACCTGTAGAGTAAGCCCCCAAAATAAAGCCAAGGGTTATAGCTAATCAGCCAAAGTGGAAATAGGATAGTAAAAAATCATTAGACATATTTTTTTAAAAGCAGGGAAAGAGGGTAAAAAGAAGCAATGAAAGATGGACAAATAGTAAGATACTAGGTTTAAACTCAATCATATTAATAATTTCATCAAACGTTAATTTTTAAAAACTCCAAGTAAAAGTGAGAGATTGACAGATTGGATAAAAATGCTAGCCACTTATGTGCTTTTTATGAGAAACACACTTAAATATAAAGACACAGATGGGCCAATAGCAAAAGAATGGAAAAAGAAATAGTATGGAAACATTATGAGAGGTAGGGTTGGCTAAAAGAAAAAAACAATGGAAAAGAACGAAAAATTTAAAAAAAGGAAACAAAAAAAAGTGGGGGTGGCTAGATTATTATAAGCAAAGTACATTTCAGTACATAAAATATCCATTCACATATAAATGGATAAACAAATGTGTTATACACATATAATGGGCTATAATTCAATCTTAAAAAGGAATGACATTCTGATACATGCTACAACATGGATGAACCTTAGACATTATGCCAAGTGAAACAAGCCGGGCACAAAAGGAAAAGTATTGTATGATTCCACTTCTATGAAGTATCCAGAATAGGCAAATTCATAAACACAGAAAGTAGAATAGTTCATGCCAGAAGCTTGGGGAAGGGAAGAATGCAGTTATTGTTTAATGGATACAGAGTTTCAGTTTGGGAAGATGAAGAAAGTTCTGGAGATAGATGGTGATGATGGTTGCACAACAATGTGAATGTACTTAATGCCACTGAACTGTACACTTAAAAATGTTATATATATACATGAGTTCGGACAATTAAGTTCACGAACACATCCTAGAAAAAGTGCTACATACCTCTTTGCTGACTATCACTATGGTCATTTTCGAAGTACTCCCCTTGGGAAGCTATGCACCAATGCCAGTGCCTAGTCTACCCTTCAAAGCAGTTTTGGAACTCTTTCTGGAATGGCCATCAGAGCTGTCATCGTATTAACCTTGATGTCCTGAATGTCATCAAAATGTCTACCTTTCAATACTTCCTTTATCTTCAGGTAAAGAAAGAAATCATTGGGGGCCAGATCAGGTGAGTAGGGAGGGTGTTCCAATGCAGTTATTTGTTTACTGGCTAAAAACTCCCTCACAGACAGTGCCGTGTGAGCTGGTCCATTGTCGTGATGCAAGAGCCATGAATTGTTGGCACAAAGTTCAGGTCATCTAACTTTTTCATGCAGCCTTTTCAGCACTTCCAAATAGTAAACTTGGTTAACTGTCCAGTTGGTACAAATGCATAATCAATAATCCCTCTGATATAAAATAAGACTAGCAACATCTTTGAAACAAGTGTATGAACTTAATTGTCAGTCTTCGTGTGTGTGTGTGTGTGTGTGTGTGTGTATGTGTATTTTACCATAATAAAAATATATTTTAAAAAGTGATGAATGGGTAAATTTTGGATTAAAAGAGACCCGAGAGACATACCAAGAAAGGGTAATGTGTGTGTGGTATTGGATCCCCATTTAAACAAATGTAAAATAAAAGACCATGATATTTATAAAGCTAGTGAAAACTTGAACACTGAATTTAATATTAAAGAGTTATTATTTTAGGTGTAATAATGATGTGATTAAGTTTAAAAAGTTATCTTTTACAGATACAATTTTAGAGACATATCAACAGATGAAATTATACGCTGTCTGTAATTTGCTTCAGAATAATAGTGAAAAAATCAGACAAAGACAAACAACATATAGTTTTACATGTATATGGAATCTAAAAAAGAAAAAGAAAAAACCCAACAAACAAAACAAAACAAAAACAAACTCATAGAAACAGAGATCAAACTGATGGTTGCCAGAGGGGAGGGGCATGGAGGGGAGGGGATGGGTGAAAAAGGTGAAGGGTAATATAGTCAATAATATTGTGATAAGTTTGCATGGTGACATATGATTACTAGACTTAGTGTGATTGTACTGTAGGGTACATAAATGTTGAATCACCATATTGTACACCTGAAACTAATATAATATTATATACCAACTATACTTAAATTAAAAAAAAGAAATAATATGGTAGCAAAGGAGTGGGTGGGGATAGAAACAGATTTACCATGAGTTGAAAATTACTGTAGCTTTGTGGTGGGTACATCAGCTTGCATTACTTTTCTCCAAACTGTCTTTGAATATATTTGGAATATTCCACAATAAAAAGTTTAAAATATATTATGACTAAATTTAAAAATCAAGCCATGGATTGGGAAAGGTATTTACCACACATATAACTCACAAAGAACTCATATCCAGATAAAAATATGCTGATAGGAATGTACATTGATGCAATCACTTTGAAAAACATTATTGGCTTTATCTACTAAAGGTGAAAATACGGATAGCTATGACTCAGCAATTCCATTCCTAATATATACCCATCAGAAATATACAAACATGTTAATGGCAGTGTTATTTGTAGGTAGCCAAAAATTAGGAAATAATATCCATAAAGATGAAAATGAATACATGTGTTATGTTATATTCATGCAATGGTATAATGTGCAATAAGAATGAATTAACCAGATCAGTACATAAAAACATGGATGGGGTTTACAAACATAATTTGAGTACTATGAGGAAGACCAAATGAGTAAAAACACTATGAGTAAATTTATATAAAGTTAAACCACAGGCAAAAGTAAATGCCTAGGAGTACAGATACAGGTGATAAAATCATAAAGAGGAGTGACGTCATAGGAATGGTGGCAGCGGGGTGCGCTTTTTGAGTTCTCCTCCAGATCTTATCACAAACGGGACATCTATAACCCATCAAAGGACTCTCTGCTCATCATGCAGAACAGCTAAGAGACTCATGCAAGGATTACTTGAAGGTGGGCAAATTGGGCGAGCAGGGGAAGAGGGAAGGGAGCGGAGTGGAGACATGGCCGGCATCTGAGGCTGTGGAGATGCGGCCCGCATCTGCGGTGGTAGAAACGCAGCCGGCATCTGCAGCTGCGGAGATGCAGGGGATCCCAGGACGGAACAGAGAACACAAAAGCCAGGAGGTGGGCTCTTTCCCTGCGTCCCACAGCTGATCTCTCCCACCGAGGGGGCAGCATATCCAGCATTTGAGGCAATAACCCAGCTGAGACCTCCAGCTGGGTCGTAGGTGGGACAAAGCACACAAACTCCATACCTGGGCCCCTCCCCCCACTCTTCCAACCCTACCCCCCTACCCTTTCAGAGACTTAAACTGGCCCCTGAACTGAGGAGTAGTGTCAGATTACAGAGGATCCTTAGTGCTCAGGCTCTGGGAAGACCTGACATGCAGCTCTGATCCCAGGGAAGAGGCTGGGAAGAGTGTGATTTTTGCTGGGCAAGGAGAGAAGAGACTCCTTGTCGTGCGGCGTGTCAGGCGGGGTCTCTGTTCCCACTCCCCACATAAGAACGCAGGACATGGTGAGGCCAAAAAGGAACACACACGGAGCCATAGGTAGGGGAGTCATACCACTATACTCTCATTGGCGGCTGGGTTGGAGACACAGGAACCAGGAGCAACACAATTCTCAACCCTCATTGTGCCGCTTGCAGACTCAGCCACCATCTTCTTGCTAGCTCCCCCCCTTTTTTGCTAGCCTAGCCATGGCAGTTATATTAGTGCCCAATGGCTCACTGGTTACAGCTGACGGCCAACTAGCCACAGCTGATGGCCATTTGATCACAGTCAACGGTCATTTACTACCTGAGCCAGCACCTTTCTATGTGAGGCCGAGAGCCTGGAAACTGCTTTATGGGGCTCTGTCCCCACACTCCTCCACCTCCAGCCACCACCTTTTCTGGCCTGTGGGAAGAGTGTGACATGGCTGGGCTGGGAGAGAGAAGACCCCTCCCTCCCTAGCTCCCACCCTTTCTGCAATTTGCCCACCTTTAGATGATTTCAGTAGTGTGCCTCTTAGTCTTGCCTGTCTGCTGTGCAGGGTGTCCTTTGTGGAGTTATAGTTATTCAATTTGTTGTAAATTCTAGGGGAGATTTCCAGAGGCTCACCTCACACCGCCATTTTTGTGACGTCATCTGCTGTCTCATTTTAAGGCTCAACTGAGAGACAGTCCACTTCCTAATTCAGAAGTTTGTTGGCAGGATTTAGTTCCTAAAGGAATTTTAGACTACGGGGCTCATTTCCTCTTTGCCTGTTCACATGTTGATAGATTTTTTTCAATAAAAGGCTTTTATAAGTAAAACTGCTTTGAAAATTTATGCAAATATTTTTGTGGAAGTATATTTTCATCTATTCTGAGTAAATACCGAAGAATAGAATGGCTGAGTTTTTTTTTTTTTAATTTTATTGGGGAATATCGGGGAACAGTGTGTTTCTCCAGGGCCCATCAGCTCCAAGTCGTTGTCCTTCAATTTAGTTGTGGAGGGCGAAGCTCAGCTCCAGGTCCACTCACCGTTTTGCAATCTTTCTTTGCAGGGGGTGCAGCCCACTATCCCATGTGGGAATTGAACCAACAAACTTGTTGTTGAGAGCTCGCGCTCTAACCAACTGAGCCATCTGGCTGCCCCAGAATGGCTGAGTCTTATAGTAAATGTATGTTTATAATTTTAAGAAACTACCAAATAGTTTTCCAGAATGGTTGAATTTTAGAAATTAATATAAGATGAATATAAAAAAATTCTCACCAGCAAAATAAGAGTGCCAGTTGCTTCACAATGCTTGACATTATTAGGCTTTGTAATTTTAATCATTTTTGAGGTGTGTGGTGGTATCTCAATATGGTTTTATTTTCTGCTTTCTTGATGACTAACAATATTGAGGATCTTTTCAGGTGCTTATAGGCAGTTTGTATATCTACTTTTGTAAAATATGTATCCAAATATTTTGCCCATTTTTATTGGGTTGCTTGTCTTTTTATTTTGAGTTTTAGGAACATTTTATGTGTGTTCTGTGTAGCGGACCAGCTGTTACGAGTTGAACAGTTCCTAACAAGGGGAGTGGGAATGAAAACGAGACACTCACACAATTGATGATGCGGCCGGTCTTCAGTGATCCTGAAGCGCGGAGTTTACTTTCCTTTACCAATATATACCACCTGTGTACGTGCAGCTTAACAATCACGAGTGAGCATTTCCTCATTGAAAGTAAAATTTGCAACTTTTACATATGAACTACAGACTCACTGAAACTCTCCCAAAGTCATTATCTCAAGGACAAAGCCCACCAATTACCCTGATAATCATCAGTGATCTGTGTCCGGGAACTGGCCGTTCCCACCTCATTCCTTAGCAGCTTGCAAGCACCCTCCAGGTGTAAGCAGAGACAACGCCTTAAGAGCTAAAACTGAGCCAGTCTGCAAGGTTACAGAATAAACAAGAAATCATGGCTCCCCACAGTTCTGGATACAAGCTAGTTGTCAACTATAAGCTTTGTGAATAGTTTAACCCAGTCATTAGCTTGCCATTTTATTTTCTTAATGGTGTCCTTCAAAAATCAGAAGTTTTTAATTTTGTTGAAGTCCAATTGTACAATTGCTCTCTTTTATCATCTGTGCCCTTTTTTTGTCCAACCCAAGAAGTCTTTGCCTACCCCAGTGTTGCAAAGATTTTCTGCTCTTTCATTTTAGATATTTCAGATTTTATATTCATGATTATGATCCATTTCAAATTTTGTGTGAGTGTATGATGTGAGGTAAGGATCAAGGATCAAGACATCTTGGCACTTTTGTTGAAAATCAATTGACCATATATGTTTGGGTCTATTTCTGGACTATGTATTCTGTTCCATTAATCTATGAGATGTGATCAAAAGATATGGTGAATGTTTAAATAAAAAAAAATTATTACGGTGAAAGACACATTGCCGTTAATCTCCCTCAAAATACTCTCCCTCACTTTGAACACACTTATCCCTTTGTTCTTGCCTCTTTCTGAAGCAGTTCTGGAAGCCCTCTTTCATGTGTGTATTTACTTCATCCTCCATCATGAGAATGGTCCGTGTCACACATTGCTTCTGGTATGGCAATTTCTGTCAAATAAGAACACTATGGTGTGTCCTCAACCACTTCATTCACTGGGTCTGGCATCGTGTGACTTCTGGCTCTTCCCCAAAGTCAAAATGACCATGAAAGGAAAACGTTTTGAATCAATTCAGGACATTGAGGCAGCCACGACAGTGCAACTAATGACACTCACGGAAGAGGACTTCCAGAACTGCTATAGAAATTGGCAAGAACGATCAGATAAGTGTGTTTGAAATGGGAGGGGGGGGGCTATTTTAAGGGGATTAATGGCAAAGTGTCTTTTACTGTAATAAATTATTTTTCATTTAAACATTCACTGTATTTTTTTTTATCACACCTCAATGTATTAATTCTACATTCTACCATCACTGCCTTGGTCACTATAGCTATATCATATCATAAAATAATTTGAGCTTTTTACACTTGTTTTTCATTTTTGCAATTGCATTAGCTATTCTAAATCTATATAAATTTTGCAGTCATCTTATCAATTTCTACAAAGATGTCTGTTTGGGTTTTGATTGTGATTGCTTTGAACATGTAGATCACTTAGGAAAGGATGACTGACATATTAACAATACTGAGTTCTGTGATCCATGAACATGGTATCTTTATATTCACTTAGATATTATTCTTGTTTCTTTCAGCAGTGTCTTGTAGTATTATTTTATTTTATTTTACTATTATTTTTATTTTCATTTTTTATTTTTTAACTTATAGGGGTGACAATTGTTAGTAAAATTATATAGATTTCAGGTGTACAATTCTGTAATACATCATCCATATATCACATTGTGTGTTCATCATCCAGAGTCACTTCTTCCATTGCCATATCTTTGATCCCCTTTACTCTCAACAACCACACCTCTCCCCCATTACCCTCTGGTAACCACTAAACTATTGTCTGTGTCTATGAGTTCTTGTGTCTCATTTGTTTGTCTTGTTCTTTTGTTGTTTTTGGTTTATATACCACATATCAGTGAAATCATATGGTTCTCTGCTTTTTCTGTCTGACTTATTTCGCTTAGCATTATACTCTCAAGATCCATCCATGTTGTCACAAATGTTCCTATACCATCTTTTCTTACTGCCGAATAATATTCCATTGTGTATATATACCACAACTTCTTTATCCATTCATCTATCGAAGGACATTTTGGTTGTTTTCACGTCTTGGCCACCGTAAACAAAGCTGCAATGAACATTGGAGCACACATGTCTTTATGTGTAGATGTTTTCAGGTTTTTTGAGTAGATACCCAGGAGAGGGATTGCTGGTCATATGGTAATTCTATTCGTAATTTTTTGAGGAACCTCCACACTGCCTTCCATAGCGGCTGCACCTGTCTGCATTCCCACCAACTGTATATGAGGGTTCCTTTTTCTCCAAAGCCTCTCCAAAACTTGTTACTATTTGTCTTGTTGATGATAGCCATTCTGACTGGGGTGAGGTGATATCTCATTGTGGTTTTTATTTACATTTCTCTGATGATTAGTGATGTTGAGCATTTTTTCATATGTCTATTTGCCATTTGTATGTCCTCTTTGGAGAAATGTCTCTTTAGGTCCTCTGCCCATTTTTCAATTGGGTTGTTTGTTTTTTTGTTGTTGAGTTTCATGAGTTCCTTGTATATTTTGGATATTAGCCCCTTATCAGAGGCATCGTTTGCAAAAATCTTCTCCCATTCAGTTGGTTGCCTCTTTATTTTGTCAATGGTTTCTTTTGCTGTGTAGAAGCTTTAAGTTTCATATAGTCCCATTCGCTTATTTCAGCTTTTATTTCCCTTGCCTTTGTAGTCAAATTCATAAAATGCTCTTTGAACCCAACGTCCATAAGTTGATACCTATGTTTTCTTCTATGCAGTTTATTGTGTCAGGTCTTATGCTTAAGTCTTTGATCCATTTTGAATTAATTTTAGTACATGGTGACAGATAGCAGTCCAGTTTCATTCTTTTGCACGTGGCTTTCCAATTCTCCCAGCACCATTTATTGAAGAGGCTGTCTTTCCTCCATCGTATGTTTTTAGCTTCTTTGTCAGAAATTATCTGTCCATATTTATGTGGTTTTATTTCTGGGTTCTCAATTCTATTCCATTGATCTATGTGTCTGTTTTTCTGCCAATACCATGCTGTTTTGATTATTGTAGCCCTGTAGTACAAGCTAAAGTCAGGAAGTGTGATACCTCCAGTATTGTTCTTTTTTCTTAAAATTGCTTTGGTTATTCGAGATCTTTTGTGGTTCCAAACAAATCTGATGATTTTTTGTTCTATTTCTTAAAAAAATGCCATTGGGATTTTGATGGGGATTGCATTAAATCTGTATATTGCTTTGGGTAATATGGCCATTTTAACTAAGTTGTTTCTTCCAATCCATGAGGACGGAATGTCTTTCCATTTCTTTGTGTCTTCTTTAATTTATTTCAAAAATGTTTTGTAGTTTTCAGCATATAGGTATTTCACATCCTTGGTTAAGTTTATTCCTAGGTATTTTATTCTTTTTGCTACAATTGCAAAAGGATTTGTTTTTTGTATTTCTTTTTCTGAGATTTCATTGTTAGTATATAGGAATGCAATGGAGTTCTGTACGTTGATTTTGTAGCCAGCAACTTTACTGTATTCGTTGATTGTTTCTAATAGCTTTTTGGTGGAGTCTTTAGGGTTTTCTATATATAACATCACGTCACTGCAAAGAGTGACAATTTAACTTCTTCATTCCCAATTTGGATGCCTTTTATCTCTTTCTCTTGCCTGATTCCTCTGGAAAGGACTTCCAACACTATGTTGAAAAGCAGAGGTGATAGGAGACAGCCCTGTCGTGTTCCTGAACGTAGAGCAAAGAGCTTCAGTTTTACACCATTTATTATGAGATTAGCTAAGGGCATGTTATATATGGCCTTTATTATGTTAAGGTATTTTCCTTCTATACCTATTTTATTAAGTGTTTTAATAATAAATGGATGTTGTATCTTGTCAAATGCTTTTTCTGCATCAATTGATATAATCATATGATTTTTGTCCTTTATTTTGTTTATGTGATGTATCACATTGATGGATTTGTGGATGTTGAACCATCCTTGTGCCCCAGGGATGAACCCCACTTGGTCGTGATGAATGATCTTTTTAATGCATTGTTGTATTTGATTTGCTAGAATTTATTTTAGGATTTTTGCATCTGTATTCATCAGAGATATTGGTCTGTAGTTTTCTTTTTTTGTGTTGTCCTTACCAGGTTTTGGTATCAGGGTAATGTTGGCCTCATAAAATGAGTTAGGGAGTACTGTCTCTTCAATTTTTTGGAAGAGTTTGTGCAGGATTGGTATTAGATCCTCTTTGAAGGTTTGGTAGAATTCACTAGTGAAGCCATCTGGTCCCGGGCTTTTGCTTTTGGGAAGGTTTTGGATGACTGATTCAAATTCCTTACTGGCGATCGGTCTGTTTAGATTTTCCAGTTCTTCATGGTTCAGCCTTGGAAGGCTATATGTTTCTAAGAACTTGTCCATTTCTTCTAGGTTATTGAATTTGGTGGCATATAGTCCTTCATAGTATTCTTGGATGATCCTTTGTATTTCTGTGGTGTCCGTGAGAACTTCCCCTTTTTCATTTCTGATTTTGTTAATTAGTGTCTTCTCTCTTTTTACCTTAGTGAGTCTAGCCAAGGGTTTGTCAATTTTGTTAATCTTTTCAAAGAACCAGCTCTTTGTCACATTAATTTTTTTCTATTGTCTTTTTGTTCTCTATTTCATTTAGTTCTGCTCTGATTTTTGTTATTTCCTTTCTTCTGCTGACTTTGGGTTTCACTTGTTCTTCTTTTTCCAGTTCTTTAAGGTGTAACATGAGGTTATTTATTTGGGATTTGTCTTGTTTGTTGAGATAGGCCTGTAATGATATAAATTTGCCTCTTAAAACTGCTTTCGCTGCAACCGAAAAATTTTGGTAGGATGTATTTTTATTGTCATTTGTTTCTGTGTATCTTTTGATCTCTCCTCTAATTTCTTCTTTGACCCAGTCGTTCTTTAAACATATGTTGTTTAATCTCCATATATTTGTGTTTTTTCCTGCTTTCTTTTTGCATTTGATATCCAATTTCAAAGCCGTGTGATCAGAGAATATGCTTGGTATGATTTCCATCTTCTTCAATTTGCTGAGGCTGATTTTATGTCCCAATATATGGTCTATCCTTGAGAAAGTTCCATGTACACTAGATAAGAATGTATAGTCTGATGTTTTAGGATGAAGTGCTCTATATATGTCAATTATGTCCATTTCATCTAATATGTCATTTAGGGCTTCTTTTTCATTATTTATTTTCTGTTTGGATGATCTATCCATAGCTGTCAGTGATGTATTTAGGTCCCCAAATATAATTGTGTTTTGGTCAATTTCTCCCTTTAGTTCTGTTAGAAGTTGCTTGGTATCTTTCGGTGCTCTCTGATTGGTGGCATAAATATTGATGACTGTTATGTCTTCTTGTTTTATAGTCCCCTTTACTGTTATGAAATATCCATCTTTGCCTCTTGTTATCTTTTTCACCCTGACGTCTGTTTCATCTGATATCATTATGGCTACACCTGATTTTCTCTGGGTACCATTTGCTTGGAGTGTCAATTTCCACCCGTTCACTTTGAGTCTATGCTTGTCCTTGTAGCTGAGATGTGTCTCTTGGAGACAGCATATGGTTGGGTTTAGTTTTTTGGTCCAATCTGCTACTCTGTGGCTTTTTATTGGTGAGTTCAGTCCATTTACATTTAAGGTAATTATTGATATGTGAGGATTTCCTGTCATTCTATCTTTAGTTTTCTGGTAAGACTGTGTCTCCATTGTTTCTTTGCCTTTTTGTTGTTGTCTATTATTTCTGTGTGGTGGTATTCTATGATGTTTCCCTCTGTTTCTTCTTTTATTATAGTGTGTATTTCAGTTCTGGATTTTTCTTGAGTGGTTACCCTTAAGTTTAAGTAAAAGAAAGTTTGATATTTAGAGTATTCCATTTTCTTCAGCACGCTTACTTTCTTCATTCCCATATTCCGGTTCAGGCCTTTACTCTCCCCCTTTTTATGTTTTGGTTTTTACAAATTATCCGTGTTGATGGTTTTCGAATATCCCCTTTTAGAATTTCTTGTAGTGCACGTCTTGCATTAGAAAATTGCCTCAGCTTCTGTATGTCTAGAAAGGTCTTTAATCCTCCTTCATATCTAAAGGATATCTTTGCTGGATACATTATTCTTGGCTCATAATTTCTGTATTTCAATAGTTTGAATATTTGGTTCCACTCCCTCCTGGCTTGTAGAGTTTCTGCTGAAAAATCTGATGATAATCTAATGGGCTTTTCCTTGTAGGTTACCGTCTTCTTTTCCCTGGCTGCCTTGAGTATTTTTTCTTTGTCGTTGATTTTAGACACCTTCAATACAATGTGCCTTGGAGAAGGCCTGTTGGGATTGAGGTAATTAGGTGTTCTATTTGCTTTTTGGATTCGAGTATCTAGTTCTGTCCACAAGTTTGGGAAGGTCTCATCAATGATTTTTTGAATATATTCTCTGTTTCCTTCTCTCTTTCTTCTCCTCCTGGTATGCCCATTATTCTTATATTGCTCTTTCTGATGGAGTCAGAAAGTTCTTGTGGAGTTCTTTCATTTCTTTTAAGTCTCAAATATCTTTCTTCTTCCATCCATGTCACTTGCAGGTTTCTGTCTTCGATGTCACGGATTCTTTCTTACATCTGGTCAACAATACTACCTAAGCTGGCTATTTCATTCTTAATTTCTTTTATTGAGTTCTTAATCTCCAGAAATTCTGTTTGGTTCTTTTTTAAAATTTCAATCTCTTTCATAAAATGCTCATGTTGTTCTTTGATTGTGTTTGTGAGTTCATTAAACTGCCTTTCTATGTTTTCTTGCATCTCGTTGAGTTGTTTCAGAACTGATGTCTTGTAATCTGTCATTTAAGTCACATATTTCCATATCTTTAAATTCCTTTTCTGGAGACTTTTCACTTTCTTTTTGAGCTGTCTTGTTGCCTTGGTTATTCATGGCAATTACTGATTTATTATTTCTCTTCCTAGACATCTATAGGAGTGCCTTCAGCAACAGGTTGATAGGAAGAGGTCTTTCTTTTGTTTTCCAGTACTTGTTGGTAGAATGTTTTATTTTCCCTCCGCCTACAGCCTTTTATTCTCTCCCGCACAGTAGTACTATGTTTTCTCTGCACTATTCCAGCTTCTCACACAATGGAGGGACTCCCTTGGAGATGGGCTTCTCCTCTGTTAATAATTCGCCTGGGTCACAGGACACAGTGTCCGTGTGGGTATGTGGAAGTCTTTTGAAGTTCCAAAGCTCTTCCCACACCAGATAGAGAGCCTGTATGTTTCAGCAGTTCTGTTTACTCCTGCAGGGATATGCCCAGATAGGTGGGGCCAGGGGTGCGGTGAATTGTGAAAGGTAGCCCGGGGCATTGGCTGTGACCCCCACCATAGCAGGTCCTACTTCCACAGCACCCTCTCCTTTGCCGGAACTAGTTGGGTTGCGAATCTGGGTCTGGGGACCACAGTTCTCAGAACTGCAAATATTCTGTTCTTTTGATGTGACAGTGCTACTGTACCACTTCTAGCACCGGGCAGGTGGAGGTGCGGTGAGTTCTGGGAGGCTATGGAGGGTTGTATACTCTCAGTGCCTAAGGCTTCTGTTCCCTGCTCAGCATTGAGGGCTTAAACCACCGTTTTCAGCCTACTTCCCTCAGTCTTTTCGCTGAGGTCTCTGTCGTGAGCGTTGGATTCAGCCGTGTTATATGCTGTCCCCTCAGCCCTGTGGGCCATAAACGGAGCCCTAGCAGTCTGAGTTCTTCCCTATCCCGCAGCTGCGGTCGTTCCTGGATGCAGCGAGCTCGGAGCACTGAGCTAGGTCTGCGTCCTACACCCGCTCGTCTCTGTCTCAGAACTTCTCCCTTCCTTCCTCCTCCACTCATGTGATTCGCCGATCTTTAGGTGAATTCAGTAGTGGGCCTGTTCGTCTTGCCCGTCTGCTGTGCAGGGAGTCCTTTGTGGTGTTATAGTTGTTGGATTAGTTGTAAATTCCAGGGGACATTTACAGAGGCTTACCTCACGCCGCCATTTTAATCGACTCTCTGTGAAAGCAGTTTTAAGAGGGAAATTTATGTTATTATTGGCCTATCTCTAGAAACAAGAAAAATCCCAGATAAATAACCTCACATTATACCTTAAAGAACTAGAAAAAGAAGAACAAATAAACCCAAGGTCAGCAGAACAAAGGAAATAATAAAAACCAGAGCAGAACTAAATGAAATAGAGAACAAAAATGCAATAGAAAAAATTAGTGGGACAAAGAGCTGGTTCTTTGAAAAGATTAATAAAATGGACAAACCTTTGGCAACACTCCCTAAGATAAAAAGAGAAAAGACACAAACAAAATCAGAAATGAAAGAGGGGAAGTTATCACGGATGCCACAGAAATACAAAGGATCATCCAAAAATACTATGAAGGTCTATATGCCACCAAATCCAATAATCTAGAAGAAATGGACAAGTTGTTAGAAACATTTAGGCTTCCTAGGCTGAATTACAGAGAACTGGAAAATCTACAGTGAGCAATCGCCATAAAGGAAATTGAATCAGTCATCAGAAACATTCCCAAATGCAAAAGTCCAGGAAAAGACAGCTTCACAAGTGAATTCTACCAAACCTTCAAAGAGGATCTAATACGTGTCCTACTCAAAATCTTCCAAAATACTGAAGAAGAGAGAACACTCCCTAACTGATTTTATGAGGCCAACTTTGCCCTGATACCAAAACCTGGTAAGGCTTACACCAAAAAGAAAACTACAGACCAATAGGTCTGATGAATACAGATGTAAAAATCTTAAATAAAATTGTAGCAAATAGAATGCAACAATACCTTAAGAAGATTATTCATCACCACCAAGTGGGGTTCATCCCAGGGAAAGAAGGATGTTTCAACATAGAGAAATCCATCAATGTGATACATCACATGAACAAAATAAAGGACAAAAACCATACGATTATATCAATTGGTGCAGAAAAAGTGTTTGAGAAGATACAACATCCATTTATGATTAAAGCACTTCATAAAACTAGTATAGTAGGATAATACCTTAACATAATAAGGTATTACATAATACCTTAACAACATAATACAACATAAGGCCATATATGACAAACCCTCAGCTATTCTCATAATTAACGATGAAAAACTGAAGCCCTTATTTCTATGTTCAGGAACACGACAGGGCTGTTCCCTATCACCTCTGCTTTTCAATGTAGTCTTGGAAGTCCTAGCCAGAGCAATCAGGCAAGACAAAGAAATAAAAAGTATCCAAATTGAGAATGAAGAAATTAAATTATCACTCTTTGCAGATGACATGATGCTATATATAGAAAGCCCTAAAGACTCCAACAAAAAGCTATTAGAAACAATCAACGGATACAGTAAAGTTTCCGGCTACAACATCAACGTACAAAAGTGCATTGCATTCCTATGTACTAACAATGAAATCTCAGAAAAAGAAACATAAAAAACAATTCCTTTTGTAATTACCATACAAAAGAGAAAAATACCTTGGAATAAATTTAACCAAGGATGTGAAAGACCTATATGCTGAAAACTGTGAGACGTTTTTAAAAGAAATTGAAGAAGACACAGAGAAAGGAAAGACAGTCCTTACTCATGGATTGGAAGAGTCAACATAGTTAAAATGCCCATATTACCCAAAGCAATATACAGATTTAATGCAATCCACGTCAAAATCCCAATGGCATTTTTTTAAGAAATAGAACAAAAAATCATCAGATTTGTATAGAACCACAGAAGACCCTGAATAACCAAAGCAATCCTAAAAAAAAGAACAATGCTGGAGGTATCACACTCCCTGACTTCAGCTTGTACTACAGGGCAACAATAATCAAAACAGCATGGTATTGGCAGAAAAACAGACATGTAGACCAATGGAATAGAATTGAGTACCCAGACATAAAGCCACATAAATATGGACAGACAATTTTTGACAATGAAACAAAGAATATACAATGGAGAAAGGACCACCTCTTCAATCAATGGTGCTGGCAGAATTGGAAAGCCACATACAAAAGAATGAAACTGGACTGCTATCTGTCACCATGTACCAAAATTAGTTCAAAATGGATCAAGACTTAAGCATAAGACTTGAAACAATATACTGCATAGAATAAAACATAGGTACGAAACTTATGGACGTTGGGTTTAAAGAGCATTTTATGAATTTGACTCCCAAGGCAAGGGAAGTAAAAGCTAAAATAAATGAATGGGACTATATCAAACTTAATAGCTTCTGCACAGCAGTAGAAGCCATTGACAAAATAAAGAGGCTACCAAGTGAATGGGAGAAGATTTTTGCTAACAGTGCCACCGATAAAGGGCTAATATCAAAAATATACAAGGAACTCGTGCAGCTCAACAGCAAACAAACAACTCAATTGAAAAATGGGGAGAGAACCTGAAGAGACATTTCTCCAAAGAGGACATACAAATGGCAAATAGATATATGAAAAAATGCTGAACATCACTAATCATCAGAGAAATGCAAATAAAAACCACAATGAGATATCACCTCACCCCAGTCAGAATGGCTATCATCAACAAGACAAATAGTAACAAGTGTTGGAGAGGCTGTGGAAAAAAAAGAACCCTCATACACTGTTGGTGGGAATGCAGCCTGGTGCAACCGTTATGGAAGGCATTGTGGAAGTTCCTTAAAAAATTAAAAATAGAATTACCGTATGACCAGCAATCCCTCTCCTGGGTATCTACCCAAAAATTCTGAAAACATTTATACATAGAGACACGTGTGCTCCAATGTTCATTGCAGCTTTATTTATGGTGGCCAAGACATGGAAACAACCAAAATGTCCTTCGATAGATGAATGGATAAAGAAGTTGTGGTATATATACACAATGGAATATTATTCAGCGGTAAGAAAAGATGAAGTAGGACCATTTGTGACAACATGGATGGATCTTGAGATTATAATGCTAAGCAAAATAAATCAGACAGAAAAAGCAGAGAACCATATGATTTCACTGATATGTGGTATATAAACCAAAAACAACAAAAGAATAAGACAAACAAATGAGAAACAAGAACTCATAGACATAGACAATAGTTTAGTGGTTACCAGAGTGTAAGGGGGGAGAGGGGTGGTAGATGAGGGTAAAGGGGATCAAATATATGGTGATGGAAGGAGAAGTGACTCAGGGTGGTGAGCACACAATGGGATTTATAGATGATGTAATACAGAATTGTACACCTGAAATCTATGTAACTTTACTAACAATTGTCACCCCAATAAACTTCAATTAAAAAAGAAAAGAAAAAGTATATGGAGGCACTATCAGGTAATTTTGGCTATTTAGTTTGAAGATGAGACCTCTAGTGTCATCTCTAAGTTCTCTCTCAGATACTAAGTTGGTGAGCATAGCATCAGTTGAACCTCAAACACTGAGAGTCCAGTTTGGGTAACAGTGATCCCTATGGGAAAATAACAGTTTCCAGTTCCCTTTTTAGCTGCATTTATTGCTTAGTAGTACTCTTATGTATGAATATATCAAAATTTGTTCATCCATTCACTTGTTAATGGACGTTTGGATTGTATCAATTTTGGGTCTATCATAAGTGAAATGACTGTGAACATTCCTGTGCAAATCTTTTTGAGGAAACACATTTTGAATTTCGTTTTGGAAAGTTCTTAAGAGTTAAACTTATGGGACATATGGTAAGTGTAACTGTTCAAGAAACGGTCAAGGGGTGGCCAGATGGCTCAGTTGGTTAGAGCGCAAGCTCTGAACAATAGCGTTGCCGATTGGAGTCCCACATGGGCCAGTGAACTGCACCCTCCACAGGTAGATTGAAGACAGCAAGCTGCTGCTGAGCTTCCAGAGGGGCGGCCAGGTGGCTCAACTGGTTAGAGTGCGAGCTCTCAATAACAAGGTTGCTGGTTCAATTCCTGCATGAGATGGTGGGCTGTGTCCCAAACAGCAACTGGACTTGGAGCTGAGCTGTGCCCTCCTCAACTAGATTGAAGGACAACAACTTGGAACTGATGGGCACTGGAGAAACACTGTTCCCCAATATTCCCCAATAAAATTTATAAGAAAAAAAAAGAAGAAAGAAAGAAACGGTGAAGAAGTCTACCCGTCAAGAAGTCTTTCAATGTGGTTGAACTTTCCACCAGCAATGAATGAGAATTCTAGTTATTCCATGGCCTCAAATATACTTGGGATTGTCAGACTTTCTAATTTTAGCAATTCTGATGGGTGTGTAGTTGTATTTCATTCTGTTTTTTTCACATTTCCCTGATGATTAAAGAGATTCAGCATCTTTCCATGAGTTCATTGATAATTTGTACATGTACTTTTGTGAAATGTTTGTTCAAATCTTTTGGTCATATTTATTGCATTGTTTGCCTTCTTATTTTGAAGTTTAGGAGTTCTTTACATATCTTCTGGATACAAAACCTTTGTTGGTTACGTTGTAAAAATTTTTTCCCAGATTCCCACTTCATTTTCTTAACCATGTCTTTCAGAGAGCAGAACTTTTTAACTTTGGTACGTCAAATGTCTATGTACCCTCTACTAGTACACTACCTTTATTACTACGTTTTAAGTCTGGAAATCTGATATGCAATTCTCCATATTTGTGGGGTTTTTTTTCAAAATTATTTTGTCTATTCTAGTTCTTTTATATTTCCATCTAAATTTGTGGTTAAGTTTGTCAAGATACAAAGATGCGTGCTACAATTTTGATTGTGACTGCACTGAATTTATAGAGCAATTTGTAGAGAATTGATATCTTAGCAGTATTGAATTTCCTGATCCAGGGCCATGGTTTTTTATATTTATTTTGATCTTAGTTTCTTTTGGCAGTATTTCATTGTTTTCAGTATATAGGTTTTCTTCATGTTTTGTTAAATTTATCCCTAAATAGTTCACATTTTTGGAAGCTATCAAAATTTATATACACACACACACACAAACATACACACACACAATTTCCATTTCCAATTATTCATTACTAGCATACAGGGAGACTGCTCAGTTTTTGTATATATATCTATAACTGCAACCTTGCTAGATTAAGTTCTTAGTTCTGTAGTAGGTTTATTATAGACCCTTCAGGATTCTCTAAATACATTATCATGAGATTTGCAAATAAAGACATACTTATTGCATTTTGAACTAGAATTTTGTGAAGTTTTTGTTGTTTCAGTTCTGAAAATCCAACACGGCTCTGCTGCACAATACACTTATTGGCTCTCCTCATGGAAGGGCCTCATGTATCTAGGGGCCCCTCACTAGAGGAACCATCAGCTGCCCTGTCCTTTTCCAAGTTCTAAAAAAGTAGCCGCCTGTAGAGTCTATATTTATATAATGACTTAGCAGAAGAGACAGGTGGTTTGTTTTTTCTAACTTTAATGTTTTTTTCAAATAAAAGTAACTTTATTTTTTTCCTTTTTATGAAAGTATATTGATTTCTTTGTTCAATATGAAAGGGACAAAACAGAGATATTAAGAATGTTTTAAAATCCACTCTTCTGGGCTGTTTCCCTGACACATCTCTTCTACGCATTTTAGTGGAGGGAAAATGGAGAGCATTGGTAGCAGAAAGAACAGCAGGTGGAAGGAGGCGTGTCCCGGGAGCTGGGAGGGAAGAGGCAAGTCCCCAGAGAAGCAGAGGGAATGGCCAACAGGCCCCTGAGAAGATACAGCCCATCCCTGACAGCAGAGAAAGGCCCAGGAATACACAAAGGAGGGACAGCGATAGGGCCCAGGCTGGTGCTGTTAAAAGGGAGCCGGGGGCAGGGCCGGGTTGCGGGCCGAGGGCTCTTCCAGACCCCCCGGAGCAGGAGAGGGGCGGGACGGGGGCGTCGCCGCTCGCAGTGACGAGAGACTCACATGACCGACCAACGCTGACTCTGGCGCGCCTCGCTCCAGCGTCAGACCCGGCCATCGCTCGCTCCCTTCTGGGTGTCTGCTCCAGGTGGCCCTGAGGGCGTGCTGGCCGGGGGTGGCCCCAAGAGTAGGAGGCGGAGGCGCAGGGGGACCAGGTAAGGGACCCGGAGCGGCTCCCTGGGGTTGGTGTGGAGAGCAGGCGGAGCCCTCCGGGGGGTCGGTCCAGCCCCCCGGGGCGAAGCAGCGCAGAGACCGCAGCCCCCACGCCCCGCAGCGGCCCCGCGTGTGGCGGCAGAAAATGGTGGGCCTTTCCCGGGGGAGGGCTGGACGGCCCAAGGCGACGACCCTTCGGAAACACTTGCCCCTCGGTCTCCCGCCCCGCCTGCCCCCCGCGGTCCTTCTTGGGGTCGAAAATGGTGGTCAGCGGGGGTTTGGGGGTGGCCGAGGGTAGGGGCGGCCGGGCTGCGGCGCGGGGGGCGGGAGGCGAGGGGGCGCCGTGAGGCGGAGGAGGGCGCCCAGCGCTCGGCTGCAGCGGCCCTCGCATTTCCACCCCAGCCCTCTGCAGGTCTGCGGGTCCAAGTGTCCGGGCGGCGCACTCGCGGCGAGAATCGGGAGGAAGACGAGACGGCAAGGATAGGCCCAGGTGGGTGCGGGGGCAGGGGTGGGGCACGGGGGTGGGGGACGAGTGGAAAGCCCTGAGACCCCAGATCCTTCCCCCAACCCCGTCCTCCGTTTTGGTGCCTGCAGAGGCCTGGGCATGGATCCGCAGGGAAAATGGTGGGTTTGGGGCGAGGGAGGGGAGAGGAGCCCGAGGGAAGGGTGGAGAGCTTGGACTGGGGGCCCCCTAGAGGGCGTACGGAGTCTCTCTGGTGGGAAAAATGCAATTTTAAAAAGCCTTTGAAATCCAGGGCTCTGAACCTTGAAAGGTGCACAGTAGGGCCTCTGTCCTCGGTGCTGATCAGTCCACCAAAAATATTTGATCTCTTGTCTTCTAGGAGCAATGGCGTCGAAAGAGGAACACGCAGTAAAAAATCTCAACATGGAAAATGCCAACCAGGACAATGAAAAACAGGATGAAAAGGAGCAAAATGCTAATAAAGGAGAACCCTTGGCCCTCTCTTTGGAAGCTGGTGAATATTGTGTACCTAGAGGAAATCGTAGGCGGTTCCGTGTTAGGCAGCCCATCCTGCAGTATAGATGGGATGTGATTCAAAGGCTTGGAGATCCCCAGGCAAGGATGGGAGAAGATAATATGGAAAGGGTTGGGGAGGAGATGAGACAACTGAGGCAAAAGCTGAGGGAAAAGCAACTGAGTCATAGTCTGCGGGCAGTTAGCACTGACCCCCCTCGCCATGGCCATCACGATGAGTTTTGCCTTATGCCTTGAATGCTGATGTTTTCCCTGCAGTTAATAGGGAGACACACACTTGCTTCCTAAACTTACATATTCGTGATGTACCTTCATTGTAAACCTTTTGGTGTTACTTGTTTCCTGTGGGTCTCCTATTACCAGGTTCTAATTGAATGTTGTGTTTTCACCCAATTTGTAAGTTTCTGTCAGCAGGGGAGTCTTACCTATTGCATGGAAAGATGTTCATTACATATTGTGAAGTTAATAAAGCAATTTAAAAAAGCATTCTCTATTCTTTTTCACTTCAAATCATATATTTTATATGTGAACACAGTCTAAATACATAAAGTAAAAAGTTAAAGTGTTCATCCTTTATGGTAGAATTACGAATAATTTTTATTTTCTTATCTATATTTTCTCATTTTTCAAACCCAAACACATATTACCTAATGAAAGAACTTGATCACCTGATAAAAACAATGTGAGCACTTACTAAACACTTGTGTCAGAATCTCAGTTTTAGCTTATCTCTGGATCTCTTTTTTAGAAGTATAAACCTAATAGTGAACACATCTCCTTGAAGATCATTATATTCATCAAGATGATATCACCTCCCAGGGCTGCTGTGCATACTTGATGAGGCAGTAAGTTTGTGAGATTTTTCCAAGCTCTTGTTCCCACTGGCATATGCATAACCCAACCCCTTATGTACTCCTTTCAGCTACTGGGGAATTTCCCAAAGCCAGATCTATCCTATACTCACACGTCCACTGGGCTAAAGGGTAGGTACTTCATTTCTCTGCTTCTTTGCCACATATCCATCCTTTACCCTGGGTATCCTCAGGGTGAGAAAGTCCGGCCCACCGATTTCTCGAACTCCCAATGAATTAAATCCTCAATCTGTTCTATGATATTGTGGAGAAATCCCCTCTCCCTGTTTAGCTTGATGGAAATATCTTGTCTGTCTGGTTCACTTTCCTTAGGTGTGATAGTTCTCTCCCAGGAAACCTCCCTAGTTCATTAGACTATACAAGATGTGTGAGGCAACACAGCTCACTTTCACTCTAAGACAGTCCCTCCTCACACCAGCCCTCAGAAACCTGTGAATATAAAGAATTATTATATACTGAATTAGATGCCAGGAAATGATGTCAGTGAATTTAGTGAATATCCAAATGAGATCTTATGAGAAGTCCATTGGAGGACTATTGTGTTTATGTGTCCTAGTAGAAATTGGGAAATAAAGTTGCCTTGGAGTGTGCTAAGTAGATGAAACTTTTTTTTTTTAATTAAAGTTTATTGGGGTGACAATTGTTACTAAAGTTATATAGATTTCAGGTGTACAATTCTGTATTACATCATGTATAAATCCCATTGTGTGTTCACCATCCAGAGTCAGTTCTCCTTCCATCACCATATATTTGGTCCCCTTTACCCTCTACAATCCCTCTCCCTGCTTACCCTCTGGTAATCACTAAACTACTGTCTGTGTCTATGAGTTTTTCTTTCTCATTTGTTTGTCTTCTTTTGTTTTTGGTTTATATACCACATATCAGTGAAATCATATGGCTCTCTGCTTTTTCAGTCTGACTTATTTCACTTAGCATTATAATCTCAAGATCCATCCATGTTGTCACAAATGGTCCTATTTCATCTTTTCTTACCGCCGAATAGTATTCCATTGTGTATATATAGCACAACTTCTTTATCCATTCATCTATCGAAGGACATTTTGGTTGTTTCCATGTCTTGGCCGCCATAAATAAAGCTGCAATGCACATTGGAGCACACCTGTCTTTATGCATAAATGTTTTCAGATTTTTTTGGTAGATTCCCAGGAGAGGGATTGCTGGGTCATATGGTAATTCTATTCATAATTTTTTGAGGAACCTCCACACTGCCTTCCATAGCGGCTGCCCACCAGTCTGCATTCCCACCAACAGTGTATGAGGGTTCGTTTTTCTCCACAGCCTCTCCAACACTTGTTACTATTTGTCTTGTTGATGATAGCCATTCTGACTGGGGTGAGGTGATGTCTCATTGTGGTTTTTATTTGCATTTCTCTGATGATTAGTGATGTTGAGCATTTTTTCATATGTCTATTTGCCATTTGTACGTCAGATGAAACATTTTATGTATGAAAACAGTCTTTTGTGGAAATAAACTTAGAAGTTAGTATTCTAGAACATAGATTGGCAAACCACAGCCCATGAGCCAAATATGGCCTATTGCTTATTTAATGACCAGTGAGCTGAGAATAAAATTTACATTTTTTTGACTTTTTAAAAAGAAGGGAGCCTAAGTTACTTTTAATTGGCAAGGTCTTTTTTTCAATATTAATTTATATTAATTTCAGGTATACAGCATAGTGGTGAGACATTTATATAATTTAAGAAGTGATCCCCCCTACTAATCTGTTACCCACCTAGCACTGTACATAGTTATTACCATATTATTGACTATATTCCCTATGCTTTACATCCCCATGACTATAATATTTTGTAACTATCAATTTGTACTTTTTTTTTTAAGGATGGCACAGCTCACAGTGGCCCATGCGGGGATCGAACTGGCGACCTTGGTGCTACCAGCACCACGCTTTAACCAATTGAGCTAACCAGCCACTCCCCAATTTGTACTTCTTAACCCCTTTACCTTTTTCACTCTGCCCCCAAATCCCCTCCCATCTATCACCCCAATAAATCTATTACCCATTTGACACCATACATAGTTATTACAATATTGACTATAATCCTTATGCTATACCCTACATCTCCATGACTACTTCATAGCAACCAATTTGTACTTCTTAATCCCTTCCCTTTTTTTACCCACTCTTAACCCCCCCTCCCATTTGGCAACCATCAAAGTACGAGTTTCGTTTGTTTATTTTGTTCTTTAGATTCCACATATAAGTGAAATCACATTGCATCTGTCTTTCTCTGTCTGACATACTCCACTCAGGAAACTACCTTCCAGGTCCATCCATGCCGCCACTGAGGGCAAGAAACCATTCCTTTCCATGGCCAAGCAATATTCCATTGTATATATGTACCACCTACTCTTTATCCATTCATCCATCAATAAACACTCAGACTGCCTCCATATTGTTGCAGTGAACATATATGGAGGCACATATCCCCTCAAAGTAGCGTTTTGGGTTTCTTCAGATAAATACCCAGAAGTGGAGTTACTGGGTCCTTCTTTGTTTCTTGTTATGGCCTTTGTTTTAAAGTCTATTTTGTCTGATATAAATATTGCTACCCCAGGTTTTTTTTTCCATTTCTATTTTCACGAAATATTTTTTCCCAACCCTTTAGTTTCAGTCTGTATGTGTCTTTCGATCTGAAGTGAGTCTCTTGTAGTCAGCCTATGTGAGGGTCTTATTTTCTTATCTATTCAGCCACACTATCTTTTTATTGGAGCATTTAATCTATTTACATTGAAAGCAATTGATAGATATGTAACTGTTGCCATTTTCTTATTCATAATTTTGATTTTTTTTTCTTGTCTTAAAGAATTTCTTCTAAGATTCCTTTTAATACTGGTTTGGTGGTGATGAACTCTAGTATTTCTTGCCTAGGAAGCTCTCTATCTGTCCTTCAATTCTAAATGCTGGCTTTGCTGGAGTAATCTTGGTTGAAGGTCCTTTTCTTTTCATATTAGTGTCAGGTGTACAGTGCAGTGCTTAGGCATTTATATAATCTATGAAATGATCCCCCCAATACGTCCAGTACCCATCTGACACCCTACATGATCTTTACATTATTGATTATATTCTCCATACTGTATTTCACATCCCCGTGACTATTTTGTAGCTACCAATTTGTACTTCCCTATCCCTTCACCTTTCTTACCCATCTCCCAACCCCCCTCCCATATAGCAACCATCTGTTTGTTCTCTGTATCTATGAGTTTGTTTCTGTTTTGTTTGCTCATTTATTCTGTTCTCTATAGTTCACATATAAGTGAGATCATATGGTATTTGTCTTTTTCAGTCTCACTTTTTTCACTTAGCATAATGTCCTCTAGGTCCATCCATGTTGTTACAAATGGTAAGATTTCATTCCATTTTTATGGCAGAGTAATACTCCATTTCATAAATGTATCACAATTTCTTTATCCAATTATCTATTGATGGGCATTTCAGTCATTTCCATATGTTGGCTATTGTGAATAGCACTGCAGTCAACATAGGGGTATATACATTTTTTTTTGATTTAGTATTTTGTATTTCTTTGGATAAATACTCAGGAGTGGAATGGCTGGGTCCTAAGGTAGTCCTATTTTTAATTTTTTGAGGAACCCCCAACTGTTTTCCATAGTGGCCGCACCAATCTGCACTCCCACCAACAGTGCAAGGGGGTTCTCCTTTCTCCAAATCATTGCCAGCACTTGTTGTTTGTTGATTTATTGATGATAGCCATTCTGACAAGAGTGAGGCGATACCTCATCATGGTTTTTATTTGCATTTCTCTAATTATTAGTGATGTTGTGCATTTTTTCATATGTGTGTTGGCCATCTGTATGTCCTCTTTGGAGAAATGTTTATTCAGGTCTTCTGCCCATTTTTAATTTGTTTGTTTTCTTGGTGTTGAGTGGTATGAGTTTTTGTATAATTTATGGATATTATCCCCTTACCAGACATATCATTGGTAGATATCTTCTCCCATTCAGTAGGATGTCTTTTTGTTTTTGTTGATGGTTTCTTTTGCTATGAAAAAAAAACTTTTTAGTATGATGTAGTCCTATTTGTTTATTTTTTCTATTGTTTCCCTTACCCAAGGGGATATATCAGTAAAACTATTACTAAGGTTAATGTCTGAGAGTTTACTTCCTATATTTTCTCCTACGGTGATGTCCTCTTGTTGGATTGATCCCTTTATTATTATGTAATGTCTTTCTTTGTGTCTTATTATAATCTTCATTTTAAAGTCTACTTTGTCCCATATAAGTATGGCTACTCCAGCTTTCTTCTCATTTCTATTTGTGTGAAATATCTTTTTCCATCCCTTTATTTTCAGTCTCTGTGTGTTCTTCAATCTGAGGTGAGCGTATTGTAGACAGTATATGGATGGGTCTTGTTTTCTTATCCATTTAGCTACCTTATGTCTTTTGATTAGAGCATTTAATCCATTTCTATTTAAAGTGATTATTGATAGGTACATAGTTATTGCCATTTTATTGTTCATATTTTTGAACTTTGTTTTTTTTCCTTCTTTGTTCTGCTTAAAGAAGCCCTTTTAATATTTCTTGTAATACTGGCTTGGTGGTAATGAATTCCTTTAGCTTTTTCTTGCTTGGGAAGTGCTTTATGTCTCCTTCAATTTTAAATGATAGCCTTGCTGGGTAGAGTAGTCTTGGTTGTAGGCTCTAGTTTTTCATCACTTTGAATATTTCCTGCCAATCCCTTCTGGCCTGCAAAGTTTCTGTGTAGAAATCAGCTGACCATCTTATGGGAACTTCCTTATAAGTAACTAGTTGCCTTTCTCTTGCTGCTTTTAGGTTTCTCTCTTTAACATTTGCCATTCTAATTAAAATGTGTCTTGGTGTGAGCCTGTTTGGGGTCATCTGGTTTGGGACTCTGTACTTTCTGAGCTTGTGTGACTATTTCCTTCACCAGCTTAGAGAAGTTTTCAATCATTATTTTTCAAATAGGTTCTCAATCACTTGCTGTTTCTCTTCTCCTTCTGGTACTCCTGTGATGTGAACGTTGTTATGCTTGATGTTGTCCCAGAAGTCTCTTAAAGTATTTTTATTCTTTTTTCTTTTTGTTGTTCCGATTGGGTGTTTTCTGCTACCTTGTCTTCTAAATTGCTGATTCAGTCCTCTGCTTCATCTAATTTACTGTTGATTCCCTATAATGTATTCTTCATTCCAGTTATTGTATTCTTTATTTCTGACTGGTTCTTTTTTATGTTTTCTATGTCCTTCTTTATGCTTGCTATCTATTTGTTGAAATTCTCACTAAGTTCCTTAAGCATTCTTTAATCAGTGTTTTAAACTCTGTCTTTGGTGAGTTGATTTCCTCCATTTCATTTATTAGGTTGGCGCAAAAATAATTGCAGTTTAAAAGGTTAAAAATAATTACAAATCTGCAATTACTTTTGCACCAACCTAAATAGTTCTCTTTTTGAAGGTTTCTTCTGTTCTTTTATTTGGGACATGTTTCTTTGTTTTCTCATTCTGGCTGCCACATTCATTGCTTCTATGTATTAGGTAGATCACCTATATCTCTCAGTTTCCTCAGTAGCCTTATGTTGCATGTGTCTTGTGCGGTCCAATGGTGCAGTCTCCCTGATCTCTTGTGAATGTATCTCAGGAGTGTCCCTTGAGTGTATTTTGTGTATTCGTCTGTTACAGTTGAGCCTTGATTGCTTTTGGCATGTCAGTGGCAGGCATTGACTTCAGAGCTGACTGACTGTGGGAATTGGGCATGTCCACAGTGTGTGAGCTGCTGTGTGTGGGCTGAACCTTCAGAGGAGGTTTCACCTCTGTGGGTTCTTGTGGCTGTTGAGAATCCCTTTTGGGTGTGCCACATGTGGTGCTAACCAGGTAGTACTCTGGTGTGGTCTGAAGTTGAACTCTGGGTGTGTTGTTTCTTGTGTCTCTTGGGCAGGGCTCCCATGCAGGGCAATTTCAGCCTTGCCTGTTCCTGGCCTGCAGGTACCTGGTAGGAGCCACAAAGCTATTTGTGGTTGGCTGCTGCCTGTGCTGGACCTGGAAGCATTTGGGGGTGGCCTTGCTGTGAACTGAGGCTGGCTGCAACCAGTTGTGGGCGTGAGGCAGCTTAGCAAAAGGCCCAGGGCTCCCTAGGTGTATTGCCACCTGTGAGCTACCCATAAGGCCCAGTTGTTGAAAAAGACTCCTTAGATGCATGGGTCAGGCTGGTTGACCCAGTGTTGAGAGTGCCCTCGGCAATGCAACAGTTGCTGGGCAGGGTGGGGTTCCAAGGATTTACAAGATGTGTCCAGTGGTTTTTACAAAGTTAATGTAGATTCAGTTCTTACTCCATTGCTTGCCTGTGACCACTTTGATAAACACCTTGAAAACATTGCAGCCAGCCACTGCTTGCTTCAGACTCACAATTCCCAAGAGCTGCCTAGGAGTGGCTGCAACACGGGTTTTGGGTCACTGTCTATCACCAAAATCTCCCTGGGCCATCACAGGCCCTCTGGTGCTGCAAAAAGCTTCCACGCCGTGTGGGACAAGGCCTGTCATCCAGGTGCCGTGAGTGCCTCTGGCAATGCATTCTAGGTGGATGAGGCAGGTTCTAGGTAGCTACAGGATGTGGTTGGTGGTTTCTACATAGTCAATGTATTCTCGGCTCTGGCCCATGACCACCCCACATAAATGCTCTGAGAATACCATGGCTGATTTCTGATTAAAATGGCGGTGTGAGGTGAGCCTCTGTAAACCTCCCCTGGAATTTACAACTAATCGAACAACAATAGCTCCACAAAAGACTCCCTGCACAGCAGACAGGCAAGACGAAGAGGCCCACTAACTGAATTCACCAAAAGGTGGGCGAACCTCGCGAGCAGGGGAGGAGGGAAGGGAGAAGTGCGGAGACAGAGGCGTGCGGGCGCAGGACGCAGACCTAGCTCAGTCCTCCGAGCTCGCTGCATCCCAGACCTACTGCAGCTGCGGGAGAGGGAAGAAATCGGACTGCTAGGGCTCATCTTATGGCCCACAGGGCTGAGGGGACATCATATAACACGGCTGAACGCAGCGCTCACGGCAGAGACCTCGGAGCAAAGACTGAGGGAAGAAGGCTGAAAATGGTGGTTTAAGCCATCACTGCCGAGCAGAGAACGGAAGCCTTCGGCACTGAGACTAGCTGTCCCCTCCCTATCCCCTCTTCTTCCGGTGCTAGAAGCGGAACAGTAGCTGTGTCAGATCAAAAGAACAGAATATTTGCTGTTCTGAGAACTGTGGACTGCAGACACAGATTCGCAGCCCAACTAGTTTCGGCAAAGGGGAGGGAGCTGTGGAAGCAGGACCGGCTGTGGTGGTGGTCGCTGCCATTGCTCTGGGCCACCTCTCAAAACTCACCCCGCCCCTGACCCCACATATCTGGGGGGATCCCTGCGGGAGTAAACAGAACTGCTGAAACATACTGGCTCTGAATCTGCTGCAGGAAGAGCTATGGAACTTCAAAAGCTCTCCACATACCCACACGGACACTGTGCCCTATGACCCAAGCGAACTACTAACAGAGGAGAAGCCCGTCTCCCAGGGAATCCCCCCCATTGTGTGAGAAGCTGGAATAGTGCAGAGAA
Source organism: Rhinolophus ferrumequinum (assembly GCF_004115265.2). NCBI lineage: Eukaryota > Metazoa > Chordata > Mammalia > Chiroptera > Rhinolophidae > Rhinolophus > Rhinolophus ferrumequinum. Next base: position 51,749,869 of record NC_046284.1, read on the forward strand.
AATATAGCACTAATGTGTGAGAGTAATAAAAGGCTGCAGTCGGAGAGAAAATAAAACATTCTACCAAAAAGTACTGGAAAACAAAAGAAAGACCTCTTCCTATCAACCTGCTGAAGAGGCCACTCCTGTAGATGTCTAGGAAGAGAAATAATAAATCAGTAATTGCCATGAATAACCAAGGCAACAAGACAGCTCAGAAAGAAAGTGAAAAGTGTCCAGAAAAGGAACTTAAAGATATGGAAATATGTGACTTAAACGACAGAGAATTCAAGATTGCAGTTCTGAAAAAACTCAACGAGATGCAAGAAAACACAGAAAGGCAGTTTAATGAACTCAGAAACGCAATCAAAGAACACCATGAGCATTTTATGAAAGAGATTGAAATTTTAAAAAAGAACCAAATAGAATTTCTGCAGATTATGAATTCAATAGAAGAAATTAAGAATAAATAACCAGCTTAGGTAGTAGAGTTGACCAGATGGAGGAAAGAATCAGTGACATCGAAGATAGAAACCTGGAAATGACACAGATGGAAGAAGAAAGAGCCTTGAGACTTAAAAGAAATGAAAGAACTCTACGAGAACTTTCTGACTCCATCAGAAAGAGCAATATAAGAATAATGGGCATACCAGATGGTGAAGAAAGAGAGAAGGGAACAGAGAATATATTCAAACAAATTGTTGATGAGAACTTCCCAAACTTGTGGACAGAACTGGATCCTCGAACCAAAGGGCAAATAGAACACTTAATTACCTCAATCCCCACAGGCCTTCTCCAAGGCACATTGTATTAAAACTATCTAAAATCAACCACAAAGAAAGAATCCTTAAGGCAACCAGGGAAAAGAAGACGGTAACCTACAAAGGAAACCCATTAGATTATCATCAGATTTTTCAGCAGAAACTCTACAAGCCAGGAGGGAGTGGAAACAAATATTCAAACTATTGAAAGACAGAAATTATGAGCCAAGAATAATGTATCCAGCAAAGATATGCTTTAGATATGAAGGAACAATAAAGACCTTTCCAGAAATACAGAAGCTGAAGGAATTTTCTAATACACGACCTGCACTACATGAAATACTAAAGGAGGCTATTCAACCACCATCAACAGGGAGAATTTGTGGCAACCAAACCATAAAAAGGGGGAGAGTAACGGCCTGAACCGGAATATGGGAATGGAGAAAGTAAGTGTGCTAAAGAAAATGGAATACTCTAAATATCAAACTTTCTTTTACTTAAATTTAAGGGTAACCACTCAAGAAAAATCCAGAACTGAAATACATACTGTAATAAAAGAAGAAACAGAGGGAAACATCATAGAATACCACCACACAGAAATAATAGACAACAACAAAAAGGCAAAGAAACAATGGAGACACAGCCTTACCAGAAAACTAAAGATAGAATGACAGGAAATCCTCACATATCAATAATCACCTTAAATGTAAATGGACTGAACTCACCAATAAAAAGGCACAGAGTAGCAGATTGGATCAAAAAACTAAACCCAACCATATGCTGTCTCCAAGAGACACATCTCAGCTACAAGGACAAGCATAGACTCAAAGTGGAAGGGTGGAAATTGACACTCCAGGCAAATGGTACCCAGAGAAAATCAGGTGTAGCCATAATGATATCAGATGAAACAGACTTCAGGGTGAAAAAGGTAACAAGAGACAAAGATGGACATTTCATAATGGTAAAAGGGACTATACAACAAGAAGACATAAGAGTCATCAATATTTATTCCCCCAATCAGGGAGTACTGAAATATACCAAGTAACTACTAACAGAACTAAAGGGAGAAATTGACCAAAACACAATTATACTAGGGGACCTAAATACATCACTGACAGCTATGGATAGATCATCCAAACAGAAAATAAATAACGAAATAGCAGCCCTAAATGACACATTCGATGAAATGGACATAATTGACACATATAGAGCACTTCATCCTAAAACATCAGACTACACATTATTTTCCAGTATACATGGAACATTCTCAAGGATAGACCGTATATTGGGACATAAAATCAGCCTCAGCAAATTTAAGAAGATTGATATCATACCAAGCATATTCTCTGATCACAAAGCTTTGAAATTGGATATCAACTGCAAAAAGAAAGCAGGAAAAAACACAAATACATGGAGATTAAACAACATACTTTTAAAGAACGACTGGGTGAAAGAAGAAATTAGAGGAGAGATCATAATTTACATAGAAACAAACGACAATGAAAATACATTCTACCAAAATTTTTGGGATGCAGTGAAAGCAGTTTTAAGATGGAAATTTATATCATTACAGGCCTATCTCAAGAAACAAGAAAATTCCCAAATAAATAAACTCACGATACACCTTAAAGAACTAGAAAAAGAAGAACAAGTGAAACCCAAGGTCAGCAGAAGAAAGGAAATAACAAAAATCAGAGCAGAACTAAATGAAATAGAGAACAAAAAGACAATAGAAAAAATTAATGTGAGAAAGAGCTGGTTCTTTGAAAAGATTAACAAAATTGACAAACTGTTGGCTAGACTCACTAAGATAAAAAGAGAGAAGACACTAATTAACAAAATCAGAAATGAAAAAGGGGAAGTTATCACAGACACCACAGAAATACAAAGGATCATCTAAGAATACTATGAAGGACTATATGCCACCAAATTGAATAATCTAGAAGAAATGGACAAGTTCTTAGAATCATGTAGCCTTCCAAGGCTGAACAATGAAGGACTGGAAAATCTAAACAGACCGATCACCAGTAATGAAATTGAATCAGTCATCCAAAACCTTCCCAAAACCAAAAGTCCGGGACCAGATGGCTTCACTAGTGAATTCTACCAAACCTTCAAAGAGAATCTAATACGAATCCTGCTCAAACTCTTCCAAAAAATTGAAGAAGAGACAGTACTCCCTAATTCATTTTATGAGGCCTACATTAATTACCCTGATGCCAAAACCTGGTAAGGACAACACAAAAAAGGAAAACTACAGACCAAAAGTCTGATGAGTACAGACAAAATTTCTAAACAAAATTCTAGCAAATCGAATACAACAATGCATTAAAAAGATCATTTATCACGACCAAGTGGGGTTCATCCCCGGGCACAAGGATGGTTCAACATCCACAAATCTATCAATGTGATACATCACATAAACAAAATAAAGGACAAAAATCATATGATTATATCAATTGATGCAGAAAAAGCATTTGACAAGATACAACATCCATTTATGATTAAAACATTTAATAAAATAGATATAGAAGGAAAATACCTTAACATAATAAAGGCCATATATGACAAGCCCTTAGCTAATCTCATAATTAACGGTGAAAAACTGAAGCCCTTTGTTCTACGTTCAGGAACACGACAGGGCTGTTTCCTATCACCTCTGCTTTTCAACATAGTGTTGGAAGTCCTTGCCAGAGCAATCAGGCAAGAGAAAGAAATAAAAGGTATCCACATTGGGAATGAAGAAGTTAAATTATCACTCTTTGCAGATGACATGATGCTATATATAGAAAACCCTAAAGACTCCACCAAAAAGCTATTAGAAACAATCAACAAATACAGTAAAGTTGCTGGCTACAAAATCAACGTACAAAAGTCCATTGCACTCCTATATACTAACGATGAAATCTCAGGAAAAGAAATACAAAAAACAATTCCGTTTGCAATTGCAGCAGAAAGAATAAAATACCTGGGAATAAACTTAACCAAGGATGTGAAGGACCTATATGCTGAAAAGTATAAGAGATTTTTGAAAGAAATTGAAGAAGACACAAAGAAATGGCAAGATATTCCATGCTCATGGATTGGAAGAATCAACATAGTTAAAATGGCCATATTACTCAAAGCAATATACAGATTTAATGCAATCCCCATCAAAATCTCAATGGCATTTTTTAAAGAAATAGAACAAAAAATCATCAGATTTGTTTGGAACCACAAAGACCCCGAATAGCCAAAGCAATTTTAAGAAAAAAGAACAATACTGGAGGTATCACACTCCCTGACTTTAGCTTGTACTGCAGAGCTACGATAATCAAAACAGCATGGTATTGGCAGAAAAACAGACACATAGACCAATGGAATAGAATTGAGAACCCAGAAATAAAACCACATAAATATGGACAGATAATGTTTGACGAAGAACTTAAAAACATACAATGGAGGAAAGACAGCCTCTTCAATAAATGGTGCTGGGAGAATTGGAAAGCCACATGCAAAAGAATGAAACTGGACTGCTGTCTGTCACCATGTATCAAAATTATTTCAAAATGGATCAAAGACTTAAGCATAAGATCTGACACAATATACTGCATAGAAGAAAACATAGGTACTAAACTTATGGACCTTGGGTTCAAAGAGCATTTTATGAATTTGACTCCAAAGGCAATGGAAGTAAAAGCTAAACTAAATGAATGGGACTATATGAAACTTAAAAGCTTCTGCACAGCAAAAGAAACCATCGACAAAATAAGGAGGCAACCAACTGAATGGGAGAAGATTTTTGCAAACAGTGCCTCCTATAAGGGGCTAATATCCAAAATATACAAGGAACTCATGAAACTCAACCCTAAAAAACAAAAGACCCAATTGAAAAATGGCAGAGGACCTGAAGAAACATTTCTCCAAAGAGGACATACAAATGGCAAATAGACATATGAAAAAATGCTCAACATCGCTAATCATCAGAGAAATGCAAATAAAAACCACAATGAGATATCACCTCACCCCAGTCAGAATGGCTCTCATCAACAAGACAAAAAGTAACAAGTGTTGGAGAGGCTGTGGAGAAAAACGAACCCTCATACACTGTTGGTGGGAATGCAGACTGGTGCAGCAGTTATGGAAGGCAGTGTGGAGGTTCCTGAAAAAATTACGAAAGAATTACCATATGACCCAGCAATCCCTCTCCTGGGTATGTACCCAAAAAATCTGAAAACATCTACACATAAAGACACGTGTGCTCCAATGTTCATTGCAGCCTTCTTTACGTTGGCCAAGACATGGATACAACCAAAATGTCCTTCGATAGATGAATGGATAAAGAAGTTGTGGTATATATACACAATGGAATACTATTCGGCAGTAAGAAAAGATGATTTAGGACCATTTGTGACAACATGGATGGATCTTGAGAGTATAATGCTAAGCAAAATAAGTCAGACAGAAAAAGCAGAGAACCATATGATTTCACTGATATGTGGATAGAAACTTAAAACAACAAAAGAACAAGACAAACAAATGAGAAACAAGAACTCATAGACACAGACAATAGTTTAGTGGTTACCAGAGGGTAAGGGGGGTGGGGGTTGGGAGATGAGGGTAAGGGGGATCAAATATATGGTGATGGAAGGAGAACTGACTCTGGATGGTGAACACACAATGGGATTTATAGATGATGTAATACAGAATTGTACACCTGAAATCTATGTAATTTTACTAACAATTGTCACCACAATAAATTAAAAAAAAAAAGTGAATACCCTTGCCAGTGACAGCCCAGCTCAGGTCCCCAGGTTCCCGAGAGCTGGCCAAGAGATGCTGCGATACAGATATTGGGTTACCGACCGCATGCAAACATTTCTTGGGCCAACATCGTCAGTCCACCCATTGCAAAAAGACTTCCACAGACTGTGGGGGCAGGGCCAGCAGCTCAGCAGTCAAGAATTTCCCAGATGTTGTCGCATCAGCTGTGCTGGGGTGTTTGGTGCGGGATGCAGGGTGTCACCAAGGTAGCACACATGTGTGGATTTCACCAGACGAATGCGGTGCCAGATTTGGCCCTTAGGGTGATGGCTTAACACTGAACAAATGGTACCCTCCTTTAGGCCACACGTGTGTCAGGCTCCACACAAGGACAACAATGGCTCCTGTCACTCTAGCTCTTGCTCCAAAGCCACACAAATCAGTCCTTCCCCACACATCCTTGGGACTTTTGAGCTGCTGCCCCTCCAACAGAGACAAGGTGAGTGCCATAAGTGAGCAAGTCCATGTGCCAGCTCTACAAGAGGGTGCCTAGACCACCCTCTGCCCTACTGGTAAGGGCAGACAGTCCTCACTCATCTTCACTGCCAGAGGCCATGGGAACTCTCCAGCACAGCACACCTGGGCTGGGGAACCAGGTGTGGGGCTGGGACACCCTCCCTCTTCAGGGGGGACCTCTGCCACTGAAGAGACCCTCCCGGCATTCAAGCACCATCCATGGGCCTGGAGTCAGCCCTTCTCATGTCTCCCACACTCCTATACCAGTCTTGATGTGGCCTCTTCTTTATATCCCTAGTTATAGGGATTCTGTTCGGCTAGTCTTCAGGTAATTCTTGAGGTTGATTGTTCTATTTATTTGTAATTTTGGTGTAATCCTTGGATGCAGCAGGCATAGGGTTTACCTAATCTGCCATCTTAGATCGTAATCGGTCCTTGTTTTTCATCACTTTGAATATTTCCTGCCAATCCCTTCTGGCCTGCAAAGTTTTTGTTGAGAAAATAGCTGACAGTCTTATGGGAGCTCCCTTGTAGGTAACTAACTGCTTTCTCTTGCTGCTTTCAAAATTCTTTCCTTGTCTTTAATCTTAGGCATTTTAATTATGATGTGTCTTGGTGTGTGTTTCTTTGGGTTCTTCTTTTTTTTTTTTTTAATTTATTTTTAATTTATTGGGGTGACAACTATCAGCAGAACCACATAGATTTCAGTTGTGCAATTCTGCATCACATCATCCATAAATCACACCGTGTGTTCACCACCCAGAGTCAGCTCCCCTTCCATCACCATACATTTGATCCCCCTCACCCTCATCCCCCACCCCCCAACCCCCTTACGCTCTGGTAACCACCAAATTACGTTCCCCAGATTAATTTTCAAACCCTGTGGCCATCCTGTGGTCACCGACTGCCCTCCAATCCCCTCACCCTCCCCCCCACCCCCCACCCCCCCCGCCTAGCAACCCTCAGTTTTTCCTCATTGTCTCCCAAACTGTTTCACTTATTATTCACTTATTCTTTTCTTTAGAATCCGCAAATAAGTGAGATCATATGGTACTTATCTTTCTCTGTCTGACTTATTTCACTTAACATAATGTTCTCTAGATCCATCCATGTTGTTGCAAATGGTAAGATTTCTTTCTTCTTTATGGCTGCATAATACTCCATTGTATAAATGTACCACAGTTTCTTTCTTTTTTTTTTTTTTTTTTTCTTATACTCTCTTTATTACTTTTTTGTATGATAGGAACAAAACTTAAGATCTACCCTCTTAGCAAATTTTTAAGTATTCAATACAGTATTATTAAGTACAGGCATAGTGCTGTGCATTAGCTCTCTTGGACATATTCATCTTTCATAACTGAAACTTTGTACCCTTTGATTAACAGCTCCCAGTTTTTGTGGCAACCAGTATTCAACTTTCTGATTCTATGAGTTTGATTGTTTTATATTCCTCATGTAAGTGGTAATATAGAATTTGGCCTTCGGTGTACCACAGTTTCTTAATCCAGTCATCTACCGATGGGCATTTTGGTTGTTTCCATGTCTTAGCTATTGTGTATAGTGCTGCAATAAACATAGGAGTGCATAGAGATTTTTGAATTGAAGTTCTGGATTTCTCCGGATAGATACCTAGGAGTGGAATTACTGGATCATAAGGTAGTTCCATTTTCAGAATTTTGAGATACCTCCATACTGTTTTCCATAGCGGCTGCACCAGTCTGCAATCCCACCAACAGTGCACAAGCGTTCCCTTTTCTCCACATCCGCGCCAGCACTTGTTGTTTGTTGATTTATTGATGATAGCCATTCTGACTGGGGTGAGGTGGTATCTCATTGTGGTTTTTATTTGCATTTCTCTGATGGTTAGTGAGGTTGAGCATTTCTTCATATGTCTGTTTGCCATCTGTATGTCCTTTTCAGAAAAATGTCTCTTCAAGTCCTCTGCCCATTTTTTAATTGGATCGTTTGTTTTTTTGGAGTTGTGTTGAGTAAGTTTTCCATAGATTTGTGATATTAATCCCTTATCAGATATATCATTGGCAAATATCTTTTCCCATTCAGTAGGATCCCTTCTTGTTTTATTGATGGTTTCCTTTGCTGTGAAAAAACTTTTTAGTTTGATATAATCCTTTGGGTTCATCTTATTTTGGATTCTGTGGTTCCCAGTCTTGTATGTCTATTTCCTTTGCCAGATTAGGGAAGTTTTCAGTCATCATTTCTTTAAATAGGTTTTCAATTCCTTGCTCTCTTTCTCCTTCTGGTACCCATATAATGTGAATGTTGGTACACTTGATGTTGTCCCAGAGGCCCTTTAAACTTTATTTATTTATTTATTTTGCTGCTCTGATTGGGTGTTTTCTGCTACTTTATCTTCTAAGTTGCTGATTTGATCCTCTGCTTCATCTCATGTACTGTTGATTCCCTCTATAACCACTGTTTTGAACTCTGCATCTGGTGGATTTTTTGTCTCCATTTTTTTCCCCTGGAGCTTTGTTCTGTTCTTTGATTTAGGACATATTTCTTTGTCTCTCCAGTTTGGCTGCCTTCCTGTGTTTGTTTCTATGTATTAGGTAGGACTGCTATGTCTCTCAGTCTTAGTAGAGTGGCCTTATGTAGTAGGTGTCCCGTGGGGCCCAGTGACACAGTCTCCCTAGTCACCTGAGCTGGGTGCTCTAGGTATGTTCCTTGTGTGTTTGTTGTGTGTCCTCCTGTTGTAGTTAAGCCTTGATTGTTGTTGGTATATCAGTGGGAAGGATTGACCCTTGAACTGATTGGTTGTGAGGACTGGCAGTGATTACATTAGAGGAGCTGCTGTCCAGGGGCTGACCCTACAGAGCAGGATTCACTTTGGCAGGGCTCTGGTGCCTTCCCAGTCTGCCCTTGGTTGTGTTGTCCATGGAGGCAGGTATGTGGTGCTCCTGATGGGTCTGAAGCTGGCCACCAGATGAGGCATGTCTGTAGCCCCTTTGGGGGGGCCCCACCACAGGCCAAGTTTGGCCACAGCCTGTGCTCTGCCCCGGGGCCACCTGGCATGTAATACAAAGCAGTTCGCAGATGGCAGCCACACATGCTGGACTTGGAGTTGCCTTGAGAGGCCATGTTGTGTACTGAGGCCGATTGCCACTATTGGCAGCCAAGCTTGGGGCTGCTCAGCAAGAGGCATGGGGCATGTTGAAGCCAGATGCTCCTTGCTGGGTTTTGTGAACCTTTGAGAGATTTTAGGAAAGTTCATAGCACGAGCAAAAACAGGCTGTTTGTATGAAAAAGCCACTGGAAGCGGCTGGGCTGGGTCCACAAGTTGGGTGGCGCAGGGTCTCAGGGAATCACCAGGGCAGGGGAACAGTGTTAGCCAGGTTCGGGGAGACTCAGATCTGGTAGTCAACTCAGTCTGCACGCCGGGTGAGCGAGGGTTCATCAAAGCAACAATGGATTCTGCCAGTACTATTGTCTAGGAGAAAACTGTCCATCCAGCCCTCGCTCTGCAGCCAGACAATTCAGTTTAACCCCAATGGTTCCTGGCAACTTTTGAGCTGCTGCTGCAGTGCTAGAGGTCAGAATGAGTGAGTCCATCAGCAAGTAAGTTAGTTCATGGGCCCTTTAAGAGGAATGCCTGGGACTTCAGCAGCCCTCCACCTCACTCAGCCACAATCTCCTCTGGTTTTCACAACCAGAAGTTGTGGGTACTTCTCTTTCCAGCACTGAAACTGTGGGGTGGGGAGCCTGGTATGGGGCTGAGACCCCTTGCTCCTCAGGAGAGACCTCCACAGTCAAGATATCCCTCCCAATTTTTAATGGTCACATGTGGGTATGGGACCAGCATGTCCCACATCTATGCCCTTCTTACCAGTCTTGAGGTGGCCTCTTCTGTATGTCCTTAGAGGTAGGACTTCTGTTCAGCTCGACTTCAGGCAATTCTCAATGATTGTTGTTCAAAAATTTACATTTTTATTGGTTGAAAAAAATTAATACTATTTTGTGACATATAAAACTATGAAATTCAATATTGGGTATCCATAAATAAGGTTTTATTAGAATACAGCCATACTTACTAATTTATATATTGTCTATGGCTGGATTAGCACTACCGTGGTAGAGTTGAATAGTTGGCAATGGAACAATATGGCCTGCATGCAAAGCCTACATATTTATTGTCAGGCCCTAAAAGAAAAAGTTTGCCAAACCCTGCTCTAGAATATAACATCACAATAGCACTTATGAAAGGGAAAAGTATATAGGTAGGTGAAATTGTCATGTAACACAGCAAACCTCAGACATCATAAATCAGATGCCTAAGCAATTCCAAATCCCTCCCACGTCCAGGTGCTTGAGAAACAAAGCAAATTCACGCAAGACAGAAGTTTATAAAGAGAAAGGCTAGAGATGAAAGGGCAGGAAAACTGGTGAACAGAGAAGCTTATGCCCTACCAGCCTTCTTAGCCTTGGTTGCCAATGTTAGCACCAGCTTCTGTGGCAAACAGAAGTAGTCTCTCTCCATTGGCCTAAGGATATTTGTCAGTTCATTCCTGAAAAGAAACTGAAAACTCACATGTGAACCCATGGCATATCATGATGGAAAGTTAGACATGCATGTGCCCAGAAAAATATACATTTCCTCCTTATATAGGCCGATCCAATTTGCCCTGTAAACCTCAGAGAAGGATGGGTTTGAGATTCTAGTCTCCTGAGAGAGAGAGCCCTCTGCAAACCAGCTTCCCTTGGGCTTTAATAGAATGTTTGGATCTGAAAGGACAACTGAGGGAGTAGTATGTGAGTGGTCAGGCTCCATGTAAAATGCTCAGGCAACAAACAACCATCAGAAAGTGAGCATAACTCAGTAAGGGAACATGGGAACAGATTCCCTAGAAGGGAAGAGACATATCTAATGTTCTGGCTGCATTTGTGTATTTATATCATTTCAATGTATTATGTGGTGAGCCTCCTTTTCTCCCTCAGAGTGGACATTTTCCACAAAAGGGACAGACAAATTATTCCCATAAGTGCCTAAAAATCTAGCAAAGATAAGGCAGTGAGCCTGGGTTCTCAAAGAAAAAGAATGTTTAAAAAAGAGGTTTGAGATGTAGATATGGATTGGGTCATTGGCTTTTTAGCATATCGTGTACATCTAGTAGATATTTGGTGAATGAGAAACTGAACAAGATAAATATGGATTTAGTGGTATTCAGTAAATGATAAACAATATACATATTTGAATCCTTATGTATTTCTAACAAAATTGAGATAATAATGCAGATAACATCTCATAACTTTTGAATAAAATAATTACTGGGCAAGTACAGCATAGGGAATATAGTGAATAATATTGTAATAACTATTATGTAGTGCCAGGTGTGTACTAGACTAATTGGGGGGAGCACTGCATTAATTATATAAATGTCTAACCACTATGCTGTACACCTGAAACTAATATAAAATAATATTGAATGTCAAAAAATAATAAAAAAATAATTACTTGGTCTTTTTTTCCCTGAAAACAAAATTCAAGATCATTGAAGGAAATTCAGAAAATGACCTTAAGGGCCACCTTGTGACCAAAGGAAGTACAGTTTGAACTATCTAGCCAGAGGCAGAGCTAGGTTTACATGGACACTGGACTCTTTTAGGAAGGCCAGAGAGCACAGGAAATACATTTTGGTTAGATGTGAAATAAAGCCTTCAGGATTAAGCGTCATTTAAAACATCCAGCAACACTTATGCTTCAAATGAAAATGTAGTAACAAGGACTGGATTTACTTCCCTAACTAACACAACTAAAATCTGGATAAAATATATGAAACAATAGTTTCAGTTATTGAACATTAGCTACTGGAGGACAAAGTTCCCTGAGAGGGAGGGGAAACAAATAATATGAGCCTTGAGATTGCCCCCACATTACTGTGTATTGTAAGATTTACAATATATGTGCAAGTAAAATGAATGTCAATAATAGCACAAAGGCCAGGAGAGGGGGAATGGAAGCATGCAGTTTTAAAGTTCTTAGTATATACATTAATATCACTTGAAGGTAGATTATGAAATGTTAAAAATGTATATTATAAACCTCACAGCAACCATGAAAAAAGTAGCTAATAAATCATCATAAGAGACAAAATGGAATCTTCAATATGCTCAATCGAAAAATATGTTAGAGGAAAAAGAGAACAAAGAACAGATGGGAAACATGGAAACAAATAGCAAGATGGTTGATTTAAACCATATTAATATTCATAATCACATTACTGTAAATGGTCTAAACACCTCAGTTATAAAGCAGAGATTGTCAAATTGTATAGAAAAGGAAGACACAAATATATGCTTCTTATAAGAATCCTATTTTAAATGTAAAGATACAAATAATTACAAGAATGGAAAAAGATGGACAATCTTAACACTAATCAAAGCAAAGTTTGAATAGCTATATTGATATCAGATACAATACATTTCAGAGCAAAGAATAATATGAGGGATATTAAGGTCATAGAAGGTCATTACATAATTTTAAACAGTGAGTTTATCAAGAGGAAATAACAATCCTGAACATTCACCTATTAACAGAGCTTTAAAATAGATTGTGCAAAACCTGATAGAAATGCAAGGAGAAACAGACAAGTCTACATTATAGTCAGAGATTTCAACACTTTCTCTAAAAAAAACATTGATAGAACAAGTAGACGGAAAATCAGCAAGTACATATGAGACTTGAACAATGCTATGAACTAACTTACCTAGTTGACAATTGCAGAACTTGCCACCAATAACAGAATGTACATTTGTTTCATATGCACATGGAACATTTACAAAGATAGTCCATATTCAAGGCCATAAAATAAGTCTCACTAACGTTAACAAGATTTAAATCATAAAATGTATGTTCTCTGACCACAATGGAATTAAATAAGAAACTAATAACAAAAATATCTTTGGGAAAAAATCCCCAAATATTTAACTTAACATCAAATAACACATGCATAAATAATCCAAAGAAGAAGTCAAAGGGGAAATTATATGGTACTTTGATTGGAGCGAAAACTCAACATATGGTAATTTGTGGGATTTGGCAATAGAAGCATTCAGAAAATTTACAGCATTAAATATTCGAATAGAAGAAAGCCTGATAGCTTAAATAAATGGAAATTTTATTTAAAATACTTCATCCAAAGAAAATTCCACGTCGAGATAGCTTTCCTGGTAATTCTACCTAATATTTAAGGATGATATAATACGAATTCTATGAAAAATTTTCCACCAAATTGAAGAGGAAGGAATTCTTCCTAACTCATCTTACAAGGCTAGAATTACCCAGATAACTAACCAGACAATTATGTTACAAGGAAAGATAACTACAAACCAATCTCCTTCATGAACATACATGCAAAAAATTTTAACAAAACTGTAGTAAAACCAAATCCAATTATATATAAAAAATACAACACACCATAACCAAGTAAGGTTTACCCCAAGGATTCAAGTTAGAGCTAATATTTGAAAACCATTGGAACTCACCACGTTAACATAAAAGAGAAGAGCCATATGATCAACTCAATGGAGAATGAAAAAAAGTTTGCTAAAATTAAAAAAAAACAAAACATTTTTGTCAATAACTACCATACTCTAGAAAAATGCCAAAATAAAAACCAATTCCTTCCCCTATATGTGAGAGTTTATTTCTGATCCCTCTATAATATTCCATTGATCTGTATGTCTGTCTTTATGCCAGTACCACACTGTTTGATTACTGTAGCTTTGTAGTAAGTTTTGAAATCAAGAAGCTTGAGTCCTCCAACTTTGTTCTTCTATTTCAACATTGTTTTGGTTATTTAAGGTCTCTTGATATTCCATATGAATTTTAAGACATATTTTTCTATACCTGTGAAAAACATCATGGGGATTTTGATAAGGATTGCATTCAATCTAAATTGCTTTGGGTAGTATTAACATCTTAACAATATTAAGTCTTCCACTCCTTGAACACAAGATATTTTTCCCTTTATTTATGTCTTTTTAAATTTTTTTCCTCAATGTTTTGTAGTTTTCAGTGTATACAAGTGTTTTGTACACTAGTTTAAATTTATACTGAAATATTTTATTCTTTTTGATGCTATTTTAAAGAAATTCTCTTATTTTTTTTCCAGATTGTTCACAGTTAGTGTATAGAAACACAATTGATTTTTATGCATTTATTTTGTATCCTGCAACTTTGCTGAATTCATTCATTAGTTCTACCAGTTTTATTGAGGACACTTTAGGGTTTTCAACCTATAAGATTACGTCATCTATGAACAGAGATGTTTACTTCTTCCTTTCCAATGTGGATGCTTTTTTTCTTTCTTGCCTAATTGCTTGGGGTAGGCCTTCCAGTACTATGTTGAGAACAAAAGCATCAAAAAAATAATTAGGAATAAATTTAGCCAAAGAGATGCAAGATTTATACACTGAATGCCACAAAAGATTGCTGAAATATATTAAAGAGGCCTTAAATAAATGGTAGGACATCCTATATTCATGGAATAGAAGACTTAATATCATTAAGATGGCATGTTTCCCAACTCAATGTAATCCCTATCAAAATCCCAATGGCCTTTTTTTTTGGCAGAAATAGAAAAGCCAGTACTAAAATTCATATGGAATTGCAAGGGACCCCAAATAAAATTGATAGAACAAGTAGACGGAAAATCGGCAAGTACATATGAGACTTGAACAATGCTATGAACTAACTTACCTAGTTGACAATTGCAGAACTTGCCACCAATAACTGAAACAGTGTTGCAGAAGAATAAAGTTGTAGTACATCATACTTCCTGATTTCAAAATATACAAAGCTACAGTGACCAAAAGAGTGGTACTAGCGTAAGGATACACATATGGACTGATGAAATAGAATTGGGAGTCCAGAAATAAACCTATACCAGTATATCTGTGGTGAATTGATTTTCAACAAGGGTGCCAAGACTATTCAATAGGGAAAGACAGTCTCTTCAACAAATGTCGTTACAACAATTACATATCATTATGCAAATAAATGAAGCTGGACTCATTGTAATATATATATATATATATATATATATATATATATATATATATATTTGCATAATGATATATAATTGTTGTAGTGACATTTGTTGAAGAGACTCTTTCCCTATTGAATAGTCTTGGCGCCCATATATATATATATGTAAATATATATATGTAAATATATATATGTAAATATATATATGTAAATATATATATAAAACGCTGTCTTGACCCGGTTTTGAGGCCTTGATAAGAGTCTGGTCAGTTAGCCTTCTTGAGCAGCTGATTAAGTTCATACTCCTACTACTTCCTTTCTTGGGCTCTATCACTCCAGGCCACTATGTATCAGCCAGGGCCAGCCCTTATATTTCAGAGCCTGAGATGCTATTCAAATGAGCCAGTTTATTGGGATCCTGCAAAACTTAACTAACCCCATTCAATTTACCATATGATCCCACCACACTCAATTGAATACCACAGGAGGCTTTATCTGTGGGTGAAACTTACTGGATCCTGCAACAGTAGCAAGTGGCAGCAGCCCTCGGTGTTTCCTGGCTTTTTGTGGAGCTCTCTCAGCCCCAGTACTGGTGGCAGCCATCCTCAGTTCACAGCGTGGCCTCTCCCACACAACTCCAGGTCCATCAGAGGCAATGACGACCAACCATGGATTGCTTTGTAGCTTTTACTAGGTAGTCCCAGACCGGTCACAGATAGTGGCTGACCTGGGCCTACACCAGAGCCCCTCCCAAGAAGCCCAAGAACCAACATACCTGGAGGTTGGTTTCAGACAACAGCAGAGCACTGCTCAGTTAGCCCCACAAGTGGCACACCCAAAAGGCAGTCTCACAGGCACCAGAGCCCACCGGGACAAATCTCATTCTGTGTAGTAAGCCCCCCAGCACAGCAGACCATAGGCTGTGGGTGTGGCCAAACTCCACAGCCACTCAGCCTGAGGGTCAATCTTACCCACAGACATGCCAATAGTAATCAAGGCTCAAATATAACAGGAGGTCACATACAACCCATACAAGGGATACTACTGGATCACCCAGCTCAGGTGACAATGGAGACTGTGCTAGGGCCCCATAGGGCACCTATTACATAAGGCCACCTGGCAAAAGATGTAGCAGTTCTACCTAATACATAGAAACAAACAGAGAGGAAGCCAAAATGAAGAAACAAAGAAATACATCCCAAATGAAAGAACAGGAAAAAACTCCAGAAAAAGAACTAAACGAAATGGAGGTAAGCCACTTACCGGAGACAGAGTTCAAAACACTGGTTATAAGGATGCTCAAGGAAGTTAGTGAGAACTTCAACAAAGAGATAGGAAGCATAAAATTAGACAGGAATCATACAAAAGAACCAGTCAGAAGTGAAGAGTACAATAACTGAAATGAAGAATGCACTAGAAGCAATCACCAGGGGAGTAGATGAAGCAGAAGATTGAATCAATGATTTGGAAGACAAGGTAGTAGACAACACCCAATCAGAACAGCAAAAGAATCCAAAAAAATGAGGATAATTTAAGAGACCTCTGGGACAACATGAAGTGTAACAACATTCGCATCATAGGGGTACCAGAAGGTGAAGGAAGAAAGCAAGGGATTGAGAACTTATTTGAAGAAATAAAGACTGAAAACTTTCCTAACTTGGTGAAGGAAATAGACATACAAGTCCAAGAAGAGCAGAGATTCCCAAACAAGATGAACCCAAGCAGGCCCACACCAAGACACATTATAGTTAAAATGGCAAAGGTTAAAGACAAGGAGAGAATCCTAAAAGCAGCAAGAGAAAGGCAACAGGTCGCTTATAAGGGAGGTCCCATAAGATTGTCAGCTGATTCCTCAACAGAAACTTTGCAGGCCAGAAGGAATTCACCCAAAATATTCAACGTGATGAAAAGCAAGTATCTACAACCAAGACTACTCTGCCTAACAAGGCTATCATTTAAAATTGAAGGAGCGATAAAGAGCTTCCCAGACAAGAAAAAATTAAAGGAGTTCATCACCACCAAACCAGTATTACAAGGAATGTTAGAGGTACTTCTTTAAGATGAAAAAAAAATATGAATAATAAAACGGCAATAGTTACATATCTATCAATAATTACTTTCAATGAAAATGGATTAAATGCATCAATCAAAAACATAGGTGGCTGAATGGATAAGAAAATAAACCCCTTACATATGCTGCCTACAAGAGACTCACTTCAGATTGAAAAACACACAGAGACTGAAAGTAGAGGGATGAAAAATGATATTTCATGAAAATGGAAATAGAAAACAAGCAAACAAACAAACAAAATTGGGGTAGCAATACTTATACCAGACAAAATAGACTTTAAAACAAAGACTATAACAAGAGACAAAGAAGGACCTAGTAATCTTACTTCTGGGCATATATCTGAAGAAACCCAAAATGCTACTTTGAGGGGATGTGTGCATCAATATGTTCATTGCAGCATTATTTACAATAGCCAAAATGTGGAGGCAGCCTGGGTGTCCATCAATGGAAGACTGGATAAAGAGGAGATGCCATATATACATATATGCCATATATGTATATATGAGCAGTATTTCATTATACTTGTATATATATATATATATACAAGATGGGAATGGGTTCTTGCCATCTGTGGTGGCATAAATGGACTTGGAGGGTATTGTACTGAGTGGATTATGTCAGACAGAGAACGACATATGCAATGTGATTTCACTTATATGTGGAATCTAAAGAACAAAATAAACAAACAAACAAAACAGAAACACACTCATAGATACAAAGAACATTTTGATGGTAGCCTGTTGGGAGGTGGGTTGAGGGAGTGGGTGAAAAATGGGAAGCGATTAAGTACAAATTGTTTGTTACAAAGTAGTCATGGGGATGTAGGGTATAGCAGAAGGAGCATAATCAATAATATCGGAGTAAGTATGGTATCAGATGTTTACTAGAATTATTGGGGTCACAAATGGGAGAGGCTTGGGGAACAGGGTGAAATAGGTGAACAGATTAAGAAGCACAAATTGGTAGCTACAAAATAGTCTTGGGGATGTAAAGTAAAGCATAGAGAATATAGTCATAATGTGGTCATAACTATGTATACTGCCAGGTGGGTACTAGACTAGTCAGGGGGATCACTTCTTAAGTTATACAAATGTCTAACCACTATGCTTTATATCTGCAATTAATACAAAATAATATCAAATATTAACTGTAATTAAAAAATTTAAAAAGTGGGGGAAAGGTGAAGGCGAAGAAGAGGTTCAAATTTCGAGGTATCAAACAAGCAAGTCATAAAGATGTAACATACAGCATGGGGAGTATAGTCAATAATATTGTGATAGCATAGTACAGTGTCAGATGGTTGCTGGACTTATGGTGATCACTTCTTTAGGTATATAAATGTTGAACAACTATGGTGTACACTTGAAACTGATATAATATTGTGTGCTAGCTATATTTTTAAATAAAAATCTTAAAAAAACGAGGGACTACCAAGTAGCACAAAACTGGAAACAACAACAAAAAATTTATCATATGTAAGCCACATTTATGATTTAAAATCACCTAAATACAGAGAAAGAAACATTATAAATAAAAAAAATCATATGCACATGGAATATCCACTTAGAATATCCACTTGGAAAGGATAACCCAGTCTCACTTCCCACATGACATCACCCTAACCCAGAAGCTTGCCACTGGAGATGATGTTGCTTCAGATGACATTGTCTGAGTCCAAGACTTCATCATTAGAGATGACTTTGCTGCTTACACAGAGGAAGACTTTGCGCCAAACACTGAGACCATTGTCTCAGCAATGCCCGTGTGCTGCTTTTCCTCAGACACTGACAAATTGGACACAATACATTTATTGTATTTCTTCCTTTGATATTAGGGATTCTATTATGTTTCCTGAGTTTGTTTCCTTCGTCCATGATCCTGGTATATATTTTGCTCTGTTAAAAGGTATACACCTCTACACTTCTTTGCCTAAATAAGACTCTTACAAAGGTTATTCCTACGAATGCCATTCTAAAAATTAATGGAGATTATTGCTTCCCTCAGGAGGCAACTGCCTCTTAGGCCACCCATTAACCACCTGGAGAGAAGACTTCCCACTTCCCAGCACCTTCACCTACTCTCTACCTCCAACTTTCCATCACTATCTCCTATACTACATCTCTGACCATGAACACCACAACTTCAGCTTTTTAGGGTGAATACCACTAACCTTTTCCTATAAATACCACTAACCTTTTCCATGTGCTTTATTAAACTGTCAGTTTATATTCTCCAACAATATAACTATTGGAATTGTCACCAAAATAGCTTTATCATAAAAATATATAATTCATACTTATAACACTTTACAACTCTACAAAAGATATTGTTAGAGAACCTGAAAATTTCAGATCTGTTTTCTTGGCTAATGCCATATAAATGAGGAACTCGGTTATGGCTGGCTTACAAGGAATCCTTATTTTTCTACTTGTTTTCCTCCTTTGTACTCATACTAAGATGTTTTCTATGCTGTTTAGGGCAACTTACACCCTACTCTCTGTAACTCTCCTCTACTATTCAGGCCACTAAAATATCCCAAACAATCGAGCTTAAAACAGAAGTCAAGATATCGAGGGATCAATTGTAATATATATTTTTTGTAGAAATGCTGTCTTGACTTAAATTTGAGGCTCTGGTTAGAGGCCAGTTTCCCTTCTTAAACAGCTGATGAAATCCACAATCCAACTACTTCCCTGATTGGGCATTCACACTCTGGGATGCTATGCACCAACCCTAGCTACACAGGGGCCAGGGACAAGACAACTAGGCACAACCTCTATACCCTGGAGTCTGAGAAAATTATTCAAGTGACCAATCCACAGGGATCTTGCTAAATCTAGCTGACTCTACCCTACTTGTAATATATAAGCTGCCCCTTAGAGATCCAACTTGCTGTTATTCAGAGAAGGCTGTGGATCTGTCTGGCAGCCTTCTCTCTTTTGGAGCAATAAGTAACAAGGAGTTCTGCCTTTTATCTGAGTGGCACTGCGTGATATCCTGCCATCAAAAGAATCTTTAGATCATACAAAGCCATATACAAAATTAACTCACACTACCTACAAATTAACTCAAAATTGATAAAAGACCTAAATATATGAGCTAAAACTTTAAATCTTCATGTCCTTGGATTTGGCAATGGATTCTTAGATATGACATCAAAAGCATGAAAAACAAAAGAAAAATCAGTAAACTGAACTTCATAAAAATTAAACACTTTTGTGAATCAAAGGACACTATAAAGAAAGTAAAAAGACAATCCACAAAATGGGAGAAGATATTTGCAAATCATATATCTGATAAAGGTCATGTTTCCAGAATATATGAAGAACTCTTACAATTCAACAACAAAAAGAGAAACAACCCAATTTAAAAATGGGCAAAGAACTTGAAGAGATATTTCTCCAAAGAAGATATGTAAATATTCAATAAGCACATAAACAGATGTTCAATACCATTAGTCATTAGGAAAATGCAAATCAAAACCACTTATCACCCAATAAGATTACAAAAATTAAAAAATGGAAGTTAAGATTTGTTTTTGAGAATGTGGAAAAATTGGAACACTCATAAATTGCTTGCAGGAATGCAAAATGTTGCAACCACTGTGAAACAGAGTTTGACAATTCCTCAGAAAGTTAAGCATAGAATTACCATACGACCCATCAATTTCACTCCTAGGTATATACCCTAGAAAAATAAAAACACACATCCACACAGAAACTTATACATAAATATTTAAGGCAGCACTATTCACAATAGTCAAAAGGTAGAAACAACCTAAATATCCATCCATGTTTGAATGGATAGATAAAACATGATATAGACAGACAATGAAATATTATTCAGTCATAAAAAGGAATGAAATATTGTACACGCTATAATGTATATGAGCCTTGAATACATAAGTGAAAGAAGTCACATATTATATGATTCTGTTTATATTAAATATCCAAGTTAGGTAATTCCTACAACTTAACACCAAAAAACCCCTAAACAATCCAATTAAAAAATGGGCAAAGGACCTGAATAGATATTTCTCCAAAGAGGACATACAGATGGCCAATAGACATATGAAAAGATGCTCAATGTCACTAATCATCAGAGAAATGCAAATTAAAACCACAATGAGCTATCATCTCACACCTGTCAAAAGGCCATCCTCGAAAAATCAACAAACAAGTGTTGGCGAGGATGTGGAGAAAAGGGAACACTTGTGCACTCTTGGTAGGATTGCAAATTGGTGCAGCCACTATGGAAAACAGTGTGGAGGTTCCTCAAAAAATTAAAAATAGAATTACCTTATGACTCAGCAATTCCACTCCTGGGTATTTATCTAAATAAATTCAAAACACTAATTAGAAAAGATATATGCATCCCTATGTTCATTGCAGCATTATCTACAGTAACCAAGATATGGAAGCAACTTAAATGTCCATTAATAGATGATTGGATAAAGAAGTGGAACAAGAGACAAGCAAGATGGCGCAGTAGGTAAATGTTTTGTTTGCCTTCTCTCAAAACCACATCAAAATTACAACTAATCTACAAAACAACTATTATTGAGAATCACCTAAAATCAAGCTGAACTGAAGCCTTTCAACTAAGAACTTGCAGAAGAAGCCACCTCCAGACTGGTAGGAAGGTCAGAGACATGGAACGGGCTGGTCCCACACCCACGTGTGACTATTAAAGATCGGGAGAGCTATTTAGGCTCCCGCTGGCCCTTTAAAGGATAGCACCCCCCATCCCCTAAAAGGGTGAGAGATCCCAGTCCAGGGTTCCAGGGAGAGAAGTTCCCATATTTTTTGGTTGTGAAAACCAGTGGAGATTGTGACTGAGTAAGACTGAGTGCAGCTGCACTCCCAGGCACTCCTCTTAAAGGGACTGCATGCGGACTTACCCCCCAATGGAATCACCTGCTCTGAGCTCCAGTGCTGGGGCAGCAGCTGGAGAAGTGCCAGGGACAAATGGTGGGGAATTGAGTTGTCTGGCTTGGTACGTGGGAGCTGGAGAGGTGGCTTTCTCCTGGACAGGGGAGCTGGCGGAGGCTATTGTTTCTTTGTTGAGCCCTCCCTCTTCTCAGCGTGCGAACACAGGTGGCCACCATTTCTGAGTCTTCACCATTAGTTCTCCTAGCACTGGCAGTTTGATCCCTGGCCCCACCCAACTTTCAGGCACACCCAGGCCTCTTCCAGTGGCTTTTTTATGCAGACCGCCTGCCTTGGCTCAAGCTGCAGACTTTCCTAGACTCTCAAAGGTTTCCGGAACCCAGACAAGCAGCATCTGGCTTGAGCACATCCTGTGCCTCTGGCTGAGCAGCCCTAAGCTGGCACTAACAGCAGCAGGTCTTGGTTCACAGCTTGACCTCTCAAGGTGCTTCCAAGCACAGCACGGGAGGGCGGCAACCATCTGCGGATTTCTTTCTGGCTCCCACTGGGTGGCTCCGGGTGGGGCATGGGCTTTGGCTGAACTTGATCTACAGCGGATTGCCTCCAACGTGGTCCTGGGGCTGGCGATAGATAGGCTAGCTTCCAAATGAGCTAAAGCATCACCCAGCCGCCTCCAAGTACGACACATCTAATAGGCAGATTGGGCAGGCACCAGAGTCCTGCTGATGCAGATCCTGCTCTGTAGGATCAGCCCCTGCACAACTCTTCCAATGTAGTCAAGGCCAGTCCTCACAACCAGTGAGCCCAAGGGTCAGTCCCTCTCATTGATGTGCAGTTATCAACCAAGGCTCAACTAGGGGAGGAGGGCACATACAACCCACACAAAGGACACATCTGGAGCACGTGGATCAGGTGACCAGAAAGACTGTGCCACTGAACCCCACAGCACACCTACTACATAAGGCCACTCTACTAAGACCAGAAGACATAGCAGCCCTACCTAATACATAGAAACAAATACAGGGCGGCAGCCAAAATGGAGAGACAAAGAAACATGTCCCAAATAAAAGAACAGAACAAAGCTCCAGAAAAAGAACTAAGCAAAACAGAGATAAGCAATCTATCAGACACAGAGTTCCAAACACTGGTTATAAGAATGCTTGATGATTTCAGAGACAACTTCAACAGGGATATAGGAAGCATAAAAACAGAGATGGAAACCATAAAAAAGAATGAGTCAGAAATAAAAGATATAATAATGGAAACAAAGAGTATGTTACAGGGAATCAACAGCAGATTAGATGAAGCCGAGGATCCAACCAGCAATGTAGAATGTGAGGGAGCAGAAAACACCCAACCAGAACAGCACAAAGAAAAAAGAATCCAAAAAATTGAGGAGAGTTTAAGAGGCCTCTGGGACAATATCAAGCATACCAACATTCATATTATAGGGGTACCAGAAGGAGAAGAGAGAGGGCAGGAAATTGAAAACCTATTTGAAGAAATAATGACAGAAAACTTCCCTAACCTGGTGAAGGAAATGGACATACAAGCTCAGGAAGCACAGAGAGTCCCAAACAAGATAAACCCAAAGAGGCCAAAACCAAGACACATCATAATTAAAATGCCAAAGGTTAAATACAAAGAGAGAATCTTAAAAGCAGCAAGGGAAAAGCAGTTAGTTACCTTAAAGGAGCCCCCATAAGACTGTCAGCTGATTTCTCAACAGAAACTTTGCAGACAAGAAGGGAGTGGCAGGAAATATTCCAAGTGATGAAAAGCAGCAACATACAACCAAGATTGCTCTACCCAGCAAGGCTGTCATTTAGAATTGAAGGACAGAGAAGGAGCTTCCGAGACCAGAAAAAGCTGAAGGAGTTCATCACCACCAAACCAGTGTTACAAGGACTCTTAGAGGGGCTTTCTTAAGATGGGAGGGGGTTAAGGATGGGTGAAAGGGAAAGGGATTAAGAAGTACAAATTTGTTGTTATGCAGTAGTCATGGGGATGTAGGGTATAGCATAAGGAATATAGTCAATAATATTTTAATAACTAGGTATGGTGCCAGATAGGTACTAAATCTATCAGTGGTAGATGAGAATTAGGTTGGCGCCAGGGTGAAAAAAGTGAAGACATTAAGAAATTCAAATTGATAGCTAATACAGTACGGGGAATATAATCAACAATGTTAAGATCATGTAAGGTGCCAGGTGGGCACTTGACTTATCAGGGGGATCACGTCATAGACTGTGTAGATGCCTGACCAATGTGTTATACACCTGAAGAATTGAAGTAGAATAATATTGAATGTCAACTATAACTAAACATACAGGTATATATAGTCAGTTGAGATCACCTGGTTTAGGTCAATCAGTATGGTCAGCATGTCAGTTCCTTAGACATTGGTCTGATGTGGCTGACAGGGTGCCCGGGTGGGTCTGGACTGGCAGGCAGCAACCCTGCAGCATGGCTAGACTCCTTCTAGGTGCCCTGGGGGTGAAGACACTGGAGTTGAGACTCAGCAGGCTGAACATCCTAAGTCAGCTGGTAGGTAGGCAGAGCCAAGGAAGCTTCCATCTGGCAATATGAACAGGGCAGAGAGCAGGCAAGTCTGGAGGCTCTCCCCACCAGCAATCACTTCTCCAGGCTCTATGGAAACTTTCTGCTAGGGGGTCTAGACGGGATTTGCTTTGTTTTCTAGTTGTTAGAACAGCATTCCCGTCTCTTCTGGGGTTAAGTTACCTCTGTGGGAATTTGGGGCAGGGAGGAAGGAACAAGGCATTTACTCAGGTCACCACCTTGGTCACCTCTCCATGTATATTTTTGGAGTGAGCAACAGTCAGGTGCCTGAATGCAAGGATGAGAGGCTCTGGAAGGTGAAAAGGGGTTAGGAAACAGCATGTTCCTTCCCTCTTGACAGGTAGGGAAGATCAGACTATATCTGCATCTCTCAGATCCTCAGCTGCCTTTGCTACAGCTAAGGCATACCTCTGAATACATACCTCTGAATGAAAATAGCTAGAGGCCAAAACTTCAAGACTGATACTATGTTAGCCACCAGATTCCAGCAAGTCTGCCTAGCACTCAGCAATTGTTTGGGAACCTTAAATACATGTATTTTTAGTAGAACACAACAGAACCAGCTTTTTATGAAAAAATTTTAAAATATTTTGTATGTAGCTAATTGAATTTTCTATGTAGTAAAAAATAAAGTCATGAATGTAAATTGATCTCAGAATTTTGGAATCTTGTTGGTTTTTCCCTCTATCTTAAACACATTTTTCCCCACAAATGAAAATAACTTTATTTAATTGTTTGCTTATAAGAATAGACCATGCTGAAAGGAGTAAATGAAATAAAACTGAAAAATAATATTTAGGAAAAAAATAAAATCTCTATTTCAACTACTTGCTTCCATATCTGACAATTCACCCTGTACCTATTATGTGAAGGTCCAGAGATCAGGAGAAATGAGCATCAGTGGCTGAGTGGAGAAGTAGATTCAAGGGTTAGGTGCTCTGAGACCAAAGAAAAAGAAAAAAAATCCTCAGAGATGTACCAATGGCCAGGAGAAGATGCAGCCCTTCCCTGATAAAACAGAACGCATACGACAGGGAGAAGGGGCCACTGTTGACCTCTGGGATTAGCAAAGACCAAAATGAGTGACAGGGCCTCGAGCGGTGAGGGGAGGAGAGGGAAGGGACGCGAGGCAGAAGGGGACTACTGAAAGGAAGAAGTGAGCTGGCTCCTGACGCACTTTCTCCCGGTGGGAGGGGAACTAGGGACCCGAGCCCACTGCTGACGTTTCCCCCACGTGATCAGGAGCCGACGTGTGCAGAAATCCCTCTCCTCCAAGTACCAGCTCCCTATTTCCGTGGAAGAAGATAGATTTCAGGCTGAGGGACAGAGGGGACAATTGTCCTATAGCCCTGCAGGTCGGTACAAGGTGGAGTCGGCAGGGAGGTGGGGGGCAACCCTGGGATGGGGTGGTAACGGACAGAGGCTACAGAGGATCCGGTCTGCTTTCCAGATGCCACCCCCTCCCACCCCCACTCATTTTGGTGCAGAAAACTGAGTGTTGGGGGAGAGGTCTGGGTACCACCTCTTATTTCTCTGGATAAGTTCAGGCTTATAGCAGAAAGAAATGTGAGGAAAAGGAGGCATCTTCCTGGGAAGGCTACAAATCCACCGCTGCCTAGGGACCCCTGAGGTGGGTGGGGGTGGCAGAGGGCAAAGACCTGAGCGGGTCCAGGACTGAATTCTCTCTGCCCCTCCCGCGATGGCTATCATTTGGTGCAAGAAATGGAGAGCTTGGTGGGAGGAGATGGAGAGGGGCCAAGGGTTGAGAATGGGTACCAGTTAAGATCTCCAAGGAGGCAGGCTATCGGGCTACGTCTGATGGAGAGAGAGTGCGGGGGAGGAGGATGGCAAGGAAATGGCCTGATCCCTGCAGAGAGGCTGGAGGAGGGCACAGCCTGAGATCCTGGGATGGGGTGGCGGATCCCTTAAAAGAGCCAGGCCTGTGCCCTCTGTACCTCTTCTCCACCTTCCCTCCATTTTAGAGCCGGAAATGGTGGGCTGCGGGGCGGGGAGGGGGGGAGGGGGGGTTTAGCGATGGGGAGGTGCTGCAGAGGAGCGGGACTGAGGTTCAGTCTGGAGACCAGCTCCCTACTGCGGAGGAGTGGTAGCTGAACTTTGGAGGGTTGAGAGGAGGCAACATGGACCAAAAATTTTGCTGAGTTTGGAAATGATTTTTCTCTTCCATTGCAGAAAAATATGTATGTGGACAGGAAGAGGGTGGCATGAATGTCTGGGACATTTCTGCCCTGCCCCATGACTCTACCATCACCTTTTTTAGAGAAATGATGGGCTTTTTGCTGCCTGGGCTCCCTGGGGTAGGGAGTTTGGAAGGCAGAGACCTGAGCACAGCAACAAGACCTGAGCAACACTTTTCTGAACTTCACTCATTTTAGTACAAGAAAAAGTGAGATAGAAATTTGGGAGGAGGATTCAGAAACAGAAACACTTTAGAAATAATCTTTCTCTGCCATTGCCCAGTGATAGAAAAATGGAAGCTGTTAAGGAGGGACTGCAGAGGGGATCAGAGATGCAAGGAAAAGTGCAAGGGGGGGCAGGAGTTTGGAAAGTTCTGACAACTAGAATACAGACTCAGTGTCCTTGTTGCCAGTCATTCATTTCTCAGTCCCTCATCCCTCATTCACCATCTGTCTTCTGTCTATTTACAGGTCTTCAGGTCTGTGGTTGCAAGCACCAGGCAAGAAGAGGAAAGACCTGCAGGCTCAGTGCAGGTCAGTAGGAAAGGACAACTGCCCCAGGACGCCTGGGAATAGCAGTGACTTAAACCTGAGCAGAAGTTGGGGAGGACACTATCTGCCACCCCTCCTCCAAGCCTTCCTATTGCAGTTTCAGAATACATGGCCTCTGTCAGGTCCTTAAGGGAACATGGTGCTTTATGGCTGGTGAGGATAAAGGAGGGAGAAAAGGAAGTGAGAGATGGGGGTGTGGTATCTGTGAAGCCCCTTGAGGATATTAGTTAGAGTAGCCCTGAAATCTGAGAGCTGGTCATTGTTCTGTTGTGTCTGAAACCAGCCAGGATTCTTGCAGGTCAGTGTAAGTTGGGACTACCCAGTTAGAATTGTATGGACATAGCCAAGGCCAGAGCAAAGTTAAGGGACAAATCTGCTCTTACACACTTCTCAGCACACCCCACTGAAATGTAAAGGAAGATAGAAATTTTTGCAAGGTTGACTCATGCAAACATTTATGAAGTGGGAAGGAAAGGGAAAAAAAATGTATAAATGGGAGTGTACCTGGAAGTTGGGACAGAGTGAGGGAAACCCTAAATCATAAAGGCAGATACTATCAGGTATCAGGACCTATATGTAATCACCTAAGTCCTGTCTTCTTTGTCTCCTTTTTGTCTCCTAGGACAAGCAAAGGAGGGGACATCTCAACATGGAAAAACTCTACAATGAAAACGAAGGAAAGCAGGAAAGCAAGGGCAAGCCAGAAGATGAAGTAGATACAGAAGATGAAGGAAAGTCAGATGAGGAAGAAAAGCCTGAAGTGGAGGGGAAGCCAGAACATGAGGGACAGCTCCAGGACCAGGGACAGCCAGATGATGAGGGACAGCCAGATGATGCGGGGAAGCAAGAAAAGCAGGGCAAGTCTGAAGATGAGGGAAAAGCACGTGGTGAGGGCAAGTCAGAACCCCAGGCAAAGCCAGGGAGCGAGCCGCGGGCTGCCGAGAAGCGCCGGGCTGAAGATTATGTGCCTCGGAAAGCAAAACGAAAAACAGACAGGGGGACAGACGATTCCCCCAAGGACTATCAGGAGGACTTACAGGAAAGGCATGTGGGCAGTGAGATGAGGGAATGTGGAGATGTGTCACGGGCTCAGGAAGAGCTAAGGAAAAAACAAAATATGGGTGGTTTTCATTGGATGCAAAGAGATGTGCAGGATCCATTCACCCCAAAGGGCCAA
The DNA here is from genome assembly GCF_004115265.2 of Rhinolophus ferrumequinum. NCBI lineage: Eukaryota > Metazoa > Chordata > Mammalia > Chiroptera > Rhinolophidae > Rhinolophus > Rhinolophus ferrumequinum. Next base: position 51,778,336 of record NC_046284.1, read on the forward strand.
CGGGGTGTCAGGGGAGTGAAGGGTGGAGGTAGGGGCCAGAAGGACTTAGAAGATGTTCCATATGTTTAATGCCCTCGGCCTTCAATTCTGATTTATCTGATGAGAATATTGCCTACCCTGCTTTCCCTGGCAGGCATTTGCCAGGCCATGTGCTTTAACCTTAAGCTGATAGTTTGCTTTAGGTGTCACTCTTGTTGCCAGCAGCCTTTTGATCCAACTACAGCACTCTGTTTCAGTAGGGGATTTCCACCCATGTGCATGGAAGAGATGTTCATGGTACATTGTAAAATAATAATAAAAAAAGCAGTTTTCAGAACCGCATATACAGCATTAGACCATTTTTGAAAAAAAAAGTTACATAATACATCCATGCACAGGGAAAACTATGAAACTGAGTAGATCAAAAGAGAAATAATGATTTTCTCCTTGTGGTGACAGGAGATTATACTTTCTCTCATCTGTACATTTCCCATATCCCAAAAACATATTACTTTTGTCATTAAATAAATAAAAGATTTTTAAACGTAGGAAAATACATACCAAGCAATCAAAATAACTGTTCAGTGTGTTTATGAAGACAGTGGAGACACTTCAAATTCCTGTTGTCAGGATGTGAAATTATGTGTAAAACTCACATTACCTGTGGGACTTGAAGCTGGAGGAATCAACCAGGCATTTATTATGGATCCATTGCTGTAAGGGACAGTCTTGTCATCTGTGAAATGGGGATAAAACTTGCTTTCCAGGGCTGGCAATATCTGATGAGATACTGAGTGTGTGAGCTGTGTTGGGCTGGCTCCTACCTCTCCTCTGTATCAGCAGGACCGGGACCCTGTCAGATGTTTGGAGGAGGGTGAGGGAGTTCTCACTTGTGCCCAGGAATAAGTCCAGACAGCTGAGAGGTGGGTGTCATTCTCTCTTGTGTAATGCCATGTCTCATGGGCCCTGCACCCTCCTAAGGGCCCACTGCTCCTGATGGGCTGGAATCCTCAAGGTAACAAAGCCCCTTTGATTTCCCTGGATTCCCTGATAAGTTGAATCCCCGTTATGTTCCCTACTGAACTGTGGAGAAGTAACCTCTTCTCACGTTATAGTTTTATTAATCCTGACATGAAATGTGGAAAAATGCTTTGTAAAATCTATATTAATATATTTTTCAGGCATTAGAATTACCCCACTAGTCTTGCCCTTTTCAAAGCAAAGAATTCATCTTACTCATTTTGGTACCCACAACATAAAATAGAAGCTTAAAAAAATCAATACATTAATTATTAAGTCAGAAGGCCTCAATTGTTGGCCCAGTTCTTGGCCTGATTGAATACATTGCCTTGATCATGTCATTTCATTCTTTAGCAACTGAAACTTGCCATTCCAAAAGGAACACAGCAGGAGATTATACCAAAATTCATTGCTAAATGATTTTAACATTGGGTATAGTAGTGTTTCTCGAAGCTTCCTAGCTACCAGCAGATTACCTGGACCCAAATCACCTACCTATCTTGAAAATGAAGAACCCTGGCTCCCACCTCAGATCCAATGTATCAGAATCTCTTTTGACCTGTCCTTACAATGTCTGTGTTTTTGTCCTTTGTTTTAGTTCCTTTTAGTTTTTATCAAATGGACATATGTACACAATTTGAAAATCAAATAGTGCAAAATAATTTATTATCAAAAACTGCAGTCTGTCTTGCCATTCCACGTTCCCACTTTCCACAGACAACTACCATATATGTTTTTGGTGACTTTTAGTATTTACTTCCATACTTCTGAATATGCTTAGGTTGCTATTTCTTTCTTTTTAAAAAAACAGATTTATTGAAATGTAATTCACATACCACAAAATTTACCCTCAAAATTGTTCAGCTTCAAAGTGGAATTCAGTGGCTTTTAGTATTTTAACAGAGTTCTGAAACTATCACCATTATCTAGTTCCAGGACATTTTCATCAACCTAAAAAGAAACCCCATAACCATTAGCACACAATAGTGTTTGCATACCCTCTTCCGCCCAGCATCTGGCAAACACTGATCTACTTTCTGTCTCTATGGATTTGCTTACTCTAGACATTTCACATAAAAGGAATCACACTGTATATGGCCTTTTCTGTCTGGCTTCTTTCATGTAGCATAATGTTTTCAAGTTTCATCCATGTTCTGGCATGTACCAGTACTGAACATTCATGTACAACTTTTTTTGCCTTTTAAAATAAACTCTTGAGAAGTCAAAATATACAGAAATGATGGTTCTGCCATAATTTATTATGTAGACAACCTCAGAGTATGCTAATGATTGTGTCCAAATTTGCTTTAATTTCGTTTGAATGCTTTGATTTCTTTTATGAGGAGGTACTCTAAGCTTATTTGTTTTGTGTCTGGTTTAAAGAAAACACAATTGTGTAGTATTTGACATTATAGTTAATCATTTTTGTTGGAAGAAGCAAAGATAATTTTTTTCAAATCTTCCTTTTTTAAATAAAATTTTGTTTATACCTCATTTATTGAGATACAATTGACATGTATCACTGTATAAGTTTAAGGTGTGCAGCATAGTGATTTTACTTACATATATTATGAAATGACTACTGCAATGTTTTAATTCAGACCTATCATCTCATACACAGTATAAGAAAAAAAATTAAAAAAATTTTCTCCTTGTGATGAGAACTCTTAGGCTTTATTCTCTTAACAACATATATGTCATACAACAGTATGTCATACAACTTTTTGTGTATAAACATGTTTTTAATTTTCTTGGGTATATACCTAGGAGTGGAATTGCTTGGTCATATGGTAACTCTATGTTGAACTTTTTGAGAAACTATAACATTGTTTTCCAAAGCAAGGGTGACATTTGCTAATCCTATCAGCAGTGTACAAAGGTTCTAACTTCTCCACATTCTCACGAACACTTGCCATTGCTTGTAGTTTTTATTATAGCCATCTTAGTGAGTATGAAGTGGAATCCCATTATGGTTTTGATTTGCATTTTCCTAATGGCTAATGATGTTGAGCATCTCTTTATGTGTATCTTGGCTATTTGTGTATCTTTATTGGAGAAATGTCTGTTCAAATCCTTTGTCCATTTTTAAATTGGGTTGGGTTTATTTTTTGTTATTGTTGAGTTGTAAGAGTTCTTTGCTTATTCTGGACACAAATCCCTTACCAGATGTATGACTTGCAACTGCTACTTCTTGACTTGTTAACTTCACTCACTATCTATTGACTTTTTGATATGATAATTCAGTTCTCTCTTACCATCATAATCCCCATATCTATTACCTGCCCTCAACGATTTACCACATATAACATGTGTTTCAATAAGCATTCCAGTGATTCAGCTGCTTAACTCTGAGGACCTTTGGGTGCATTTGTCTGGTTAGGCTAAGCTTATATTATGATAGCTACCAACCTCAAAACATCAGTGGCTTAATACAACAAAGGTTTATTTCTCAAACTTCATGAGGGTTAAATATGGAGAGGTTCTGTTCCTTCTAGTTCCCCAGAGATTCAGACTAATCATGATACTACTGCAACAAAGGAAAATAATACATGGAGACCTCACACTAATTTTTCTACACTGTGGTCTAGAAGTGATATAAATCACTGATATTCACAGTCCATTTTATTCATATTTCTAGTTCTTTTAATTATGACAAGCAATTCTGAAAGAAGTGTTATTTCACTCTCCAGCACCATGTGACTGAAGTGAGGCTCAAAGAGTGTAACTAATTTATGCAAGATCACATACCAGTAAAGGGAGGAGTCTAGATTGGAACCTAGATTTATTTGGCTGAAGGTGATAATGCTTAACCAGTTTGTTTTCCTAAACCCAATGATTTGAATTTTATTTTCACCTTTACCCAATCAATCCTTTAGGATGTTAGTGGTAATGGTTTTTCAGATTACAGACCTAAAGAGTAAGGCTCACAATGGCATTTCTTCCTCCACCATTAATGCCTTAAAAAGACATTTCATGCCAATTCACAGCTTAACTGCTTTGGCCCCCAAATCGTGAGCTGTGCCTACAGTGCACAAGGGTATTCAGACGGGTGATAACACTTGCTTTCTCCTGAGTTGAAGACCATACGCCTTGGCAAGTTCTCTTTGCCTGGGGTCTCCTGTACTTTTGGGTCTGGGCTGACACAGACATCAGAAGCACTGCACCAGGCAGATACAGAACTGAAGTCATCACAAAAATCACACAAAAAAAGACTTAGGCACAATCAAAGTCCTTCTGGGAGTATAAGCAAGGTTGGTTGGGGTCATTGTCCTAACTATATCTCCACCCTTACTGTTCCTGGGGTTATTTCACTGGACTCTGAGAGAAGGATTCCACCCTTCTACTTTAAACCCAAATTACCTGGTCAAACCCAGGTTGTAGCTGGCTCTGAAAGGGAACAATACTTTAAATTTTTATGCTATGGAGTTTTATTTCTATTCCTACAAAATTGTCCTTCATACCTCAAAGAGAAAAAGGACAGGAAAAAATACAAAGCTTTATGACTGACAGTGAAGAGAGTTTTGGTCATTGGAAATTATTAAACCTATTACCTGTTCATAGTGAGCCAACAGACAGTGGCCAATATTACTAAGGGCAGCCATATAATAAGATATTTACTTTGCTTCTGCCTCACTATCCTCTCAAATACAAGAAATGCTTTGGGGATAAGAAGGGAAATGTTCCTGAGAATAGAACCCAACTCCCTGCCCACTGCAAGTCACTAGAGCGAAAAAGATTGTGGAAACAAAAGGGAACTTCAAATCAAACGTTATATTTAAGCTGTAAAACAAACAAGACAACTTTTTTTTTAAGGTCTAAACAGAGAGCTGAAAAGAATGCAATTCACACTTATAACAGGGAAAACTGTTGGATAAACTGTGAAACAATAAATATTTTTTCTATGTATTACTTATTTATTTATTTTATTAGACGTGTGTTTTTTTGTTTTTTTCTTAAATTTATTGGGGTGACAATTGTTAGTAAAATTACATAGATTTCAGGTGTACAATTCTGTATTACATCATCTATAAATCCCATTGTGTGTTCACCACCCAGAGTCAGTTCTCCTTCCATCAACATATATTTGATCCCCCTTACCCTCATTTCCCACCCCCCCAGCCCCCTTACCCTCTGGTAACCACTAAACTATTGTCTGTGTCTATGAGTTTATGTTTCTCATTTGTTTGTCTTGTTCCTTTGTTGTTTTTGGTTTATATACCATATATCAGTGAAATCATATGGTTCTCTGCTTTTTCTATCTGACTTATTTCACTTAGCATTATACTCTCAAGATCCATCCATGTTGTCACAAACGGTCCTATTTCATCTTTTCTTACCGCCGAATAGTATTCCATTGTGTATATATACCACAACTTCTTTATCCATTCATATATTGAAGGACATTTTGGTTGTTTCCATGTCTTGGCCACAGTAAACAAAGCTGCAATGAACATTGGAGCACACATGTCTTTATGGATAAATGTTTTCAGATTTTTTGGGTAGATACCCAGGAGAGGGATTGCTGGGTCACATGGTAATTCTATTTGTAATTTTTTGAGGAACCTCCACACTGCCTTCCATAACGGCTGCACTAGTCTTCATTCCCACCAACAGTGTATGAGGGTTCGTTTTTCTCCACAGCCTCTCCAACACTTGTTACTATTTGTCTTGTTGATGGTAGCCATTCTGACTGGGGTGAGGTGATATCTCATTGTGGTTTTATTTGCATTTCTCTGATGATTAGTGATGTTGAGCATTTTTTCATATGTCTATTTGCCATTTGTATGTCCTCTTTGGAGAAATGTCTCTTCAGGTCCTCTGCCCATTTTTAAATTGGGTCGTTTGATTTTTGGTGTTGAGTTTCATGAGTTCCTTGTATATTTTGGATATTAGCCCCTTATCTGAGGCACTGTTTGCAAAAATCTTCTCCCATTCAGTTGGTTGCCTCCTTATTTTGTCGATGGTTTCTTTTGCTGTGCAGAAGATTTTAAGTTTCATATAGTCCCATTCGTTTAGTTTAGCTTTTACTTCCATTGCCTTTGGAGTCAAATTCATAAAATGCTCTTTGAACCCAAGGTCCATAAGTTTAGTACCTATGTTTTGTTCTATGCAGTATATTGTGTCAGATCTTATGCTTAAGTCTTTGATCCATTTTGAATTAATTTTGGTACATGGTGACAGATAGCAGTCCAGTTTCATTCTTTTGCACGTGGCTTTCCAATTCTCCCAGCACCATTTATTGAAGAAGCTGTCTTTCCTCCATTGTATGTTTTTAGCTTCTTTGTCAAAAATTACCTGTCCATATTTATGTGGTTTTATTTCTGTGTTCTCAATTCTATTGCATTGGTCTATGTGTCTGTTTTTCTGCCAATACCATGCTGTTTTGATTACTGTTGCCCTGTAGTACAAGCTAAAGTCAGGGAGTGTGATACCTCCAGTGTTGTTCTTTTTTCTTAAAATTGCTTTGGCTATTCGGGGTCTTTGTGGTTCCAAACAAATCTGATGATTTTTTGTTCTATTTCTTTAAAAAATGCCATTGAGATTTTGATGGGGATTGCATTAAATCTGTATATTGCTTTGGGTAATATGGCCATTTTAACTATGTTGATTCTTCCAATCCAAGAGCACGGAATGTCTTTCCATTTCTTTGTGTCTTCTTCAATTTCTTTCAAAAATGTCTTATAGTTTTCAGCATATAGGTCCTTCACATCCTTGGTTAAGTTTATTCCTAGGTATTTCATTCTTTTTGCTGCAATTGCAAAAGGAATTGTTTCTTGTATTTCTTTTTCTGAGATTTCATTGTTAATATATAGGAATGCAATTGACTTTTGTACGTTGATTTTGCAGCCAGCAACTTTACTGTATTCGTTGATTGTTTCTAATAGCTTTTTGGTGGAGTCTTTAGGGTTTTCTATATATAGCATCATGTCCTCTGCAAAGAGTGATAATTTAACTTCTTCGTTCCCAATTTGGATGCCTTTTATTTCTTTCTCTTGCCTGATTGCTCTGGCAAGGACTTCCAACACTATGTTGAAAAGCAGAGGTGATAGGGGACAGTCCTGTCCTGTTCCTGAACGTAGAACAAAGGGCTTCAGTTTTTCACCATTAATTATGAGATTAGCTGAGGTCTTGTCATATATGGCCTTTATTATGTTAAGATATTTTCCTTCTATAACTATTTTATTAAGTGTTTTAATCATAAATGGATGTTGTATCTTGTCAAATACCTTTTCTGCATCAATTGATATAATCATCTGAATTTTATCTTTATTTTGTTTATGTGATATATCTCATTGATGGATTTACGGATGCTGAACCATCCTTGTGCCCGGGGATGAACGCTACTTGGTCGGGATGAATTATCTTTTTAATGCATTGTTGTATTCGATTTGCTAGAATTCTGTTTAGAATTTTTGCATCTGTATTCATGAGAGATATTGGTGTGTAGTATTCTTTTTTTGTGTTGTCCTTACCAGGTTTTGGTATCAGGGTAATGTTGGCCTCATAAAATGAGTTAGGGAGTACTGGCACTTCTTCAATTTTTTGGAAGAGTTTGAGGAGGATTGGTATTAGTTCCTCTTTGAAGGTTTGGTAGAATTCACTAGTGAAGCCATCTGGTCCCGGGCTTTTGCTTTTGGGAAGGTTTTGAATGACTGTTTCAATTTCGTTACTGGTGATCGGTCTGTTTAGATTTTCCAGTTCTTCGTGGTTCAGCCTTGGAAGGCTATATGTTACTAAGAACTTGTCCATGTCTTCTAGGTTATTGAATTTGGTGGCATATAGACCTTCATAGTATTCTAGGATGATCTTTGTATTTCTGTGGTGTCCGTGATAACTTCCCCTTTTTCATTTCTGATTTTGTTAATTAGTGTCTTCTCTCTTTTTAACTTAGTGAGTCTAGCCAAGGGTTTGTCAATTTTATTAATCTTTTCCAAGAACCAGCTCTTTGTCATGTTAATGTTTTCTATTGTCTTTTTGTTCTCTATTTTATTTAGTTCTGCTCTGATTTTTGTTATTTCCTTTCTTCTGCTGAATTTGGGTTTCACTTGTTCTTCTTTTTTTAGTTCTTTAAGGTGTAACATGTGGTTATTTATTTGGGATTTTTCTTGTTTCTTGAGATAGGCCTCTAATGATATAAATTTCCCTCTTAAAACTGCTTTCGCTGCATCCCAAAAATTTTGGTAGGATGTATTTTCATTGTCATTTGTTTCCATGTATCTTTGCTCTCTCCTCTAATTTCTTCTTTGACCTGGTCGTTCTTTAAAAGTATGTTGCTTAATCTCCATGTATTTGTGTTTTTTCCTGCTTTCTTTTTGCAGTTGATATCCAATTTCAAAGCCTTGTGATCAGATAATATGCTTGGTATGATTTCAATCTTATTCAATTTGCTGAGGCTGATTTTATGTCGCAATATATGGGCTATCCTTGAGAATGTTCCATGTACACTAGAAAAGAATGTGTAGTCTGATGTTTTAGGATGAAGTGCTCTATATATGTTAATTATGTTCATTTCACCTAGTGTCTCATTTAGGGCTGCTATTTCATTATTTATTTTCTGTTTGGATGATCTATCCATAGCTGTCAGTGATGTATTTAGGTCCCCTAGTATAATTGTGTTTTGGTCAATTTCTCCCTTTAGTTCTGTTAGTAGTTGTTTGGTGTATTTCGGTGCTCCCTGATTGGGGGCATAAATATTGATGACTGTTATGTCTTCTTGTTGTATAGTCCCCTTTACCATTATGAAATGTCCATCTTTGTCTCTTGTTATCTTTTTCACCCTGAAGTCTGGTTCATCTGATATCATTATGGCTACACCTGATTTTCTCTGGGTACCATTTGCTTGGAGTGTCAATTTCCACCCTTTCACTTTGAGTCTATGTTTGTCCTTGTAGCTGAGATGTGTCTCTTGGAGACAGCATATGGTTGGGTTTAGTTTTTTGATCCAATCTGCTACTCTGTGCCTTTTTATTGGTGAGTTCAGTCCATTTACATTTAGGGTGATTATCGATATGTGAGGATTTCCTGTCATTCTATCTTTAGTTTTCTGGTAAGGCTGTGTCTCCATTATTTCTTTGCCTTTTTGTTGTCTATTATTTCTGTGTGGTTGTATTCTATGATATTTCCCTCTATTTCTTCTTTTATTACAGTATATATTTCAGTTCTGGATTTTTTGTGTGTGGTTACCCTTAAGTTTATGTAAAAGAAAGTTTGATATCTAGAGTATTCCATTTTCTTCAGCACGCTTACTTTCTCCATTCCCGTATTCCACTTCAGGCCTTTACTCTCCCCCTTTTAATGTTTTAGTAGCCACACATTGTCCCTGTTGATGGTGGTTGAATAGCTTCCTTTAGTATTTCTTGTAGTGCAGGTCATGTATTAGAAAATTCCCTCAGCTTCTGTATGTCTGGAAAGGTCTTTATTCCTCCTTCATATCTAAAGGACATCTTTGCTGGATATATTATTCTTGGCTCATAATTTCTGTCTTTCAATAACTTGAATATTTGGTTCCACTGCCCCCTGGCTTGTACAGTTTCTGCTGAAAAATCTGATGATAATCTAATGTGCTTTCCTTTGTAGGTTACCGTCTTCTTTTCCCTGGCTGCCTTGAGGACTCTTTCTTTGTCGTTGATTTTAGACAGCTTCAGTACAATGTGCCTTGGAGAAGGCCTGTTGGGATTGAGGTAATTAGGTGTTCTATTTGCTTCTTGGATTCGAGGATCCAGTTCTGTCCACAAGTTTGGGAAGTTCTTATCAAGAATTTGTTTGAATATATTCTTTGTTTCCTTCTCTCTTTCTTCTCCTTTGGGTATGCCCATTATTCTGTATTGCTCTTTCAGATGGAGTCAAAAATTTCTTGTAGAGTTCTTTCATTTCTTGTAAGTCTCAAGTCTCTTTCTTCTTCCATCTGTGTAATTTCCAGCTTTCTATCTACGATGTCACTGATTCTTTCCTCCTTCTGGTCAACTCTACTACCTAAGCTGGTTATTTCATTCTTAATTTCTTCTATTGAGTTCTTAATCTCCAGAAATTTTATTTGGTTCTTTTTTAAAATTTCAATCTTTTTTGTAAAATGCTCATTTTGTTCTTTGATTGTGTTTCTGAGTTCATTAAACTGCTTTTCTGTGTTTTCTTGCATCTCGTTGAGTTTTTTCAGAACTGCAATCTTGAATTCTCTGTCAGTTAAGTCACATATTTCCATATCTTTAAGTTCCTTTTCGGGAGACTTTTGACTTTCTTTCTGAGCTGTCTTGTTGCCTTGGTTATTCATGGCAATTACCTGTTTATTATTTATCTTCCTAGGCATCTACAGGAGTGGCCTCTGCAACAGGTTGATAGGAAGAGGTCTTTCTTTTGTTTTCCAGTACTTTTTGGTAGAATGTTTTATTTTGTCTTCGACTGCAGCCTTTTTTTTTCCTCTCTCACACGGTAGTGCTATGTTTTCTCTGCACTATTCCAGCTTCTCACACAATGGGGGGATTCCCTGGGAGACAGGCTTCTCCTCTGTTAATAGTTCACTTGGGTCACAGGGCACAGTGTCCGTGTGGGTATGTGGAAAGCTTTTGAAGTTCCAAAGCTCTTCCTGCAGCAGATTCAGAGCCAGTATGTTTCAGCAGTTCTGTTTACTCCTGCAGGGATCTGCCCATATAGGTGGGGCCAGGGTCGGGGTGAGTTGTGAGAGGTGGCCCAGAGCAATGGCGGTGACCACCACCACAACCGGTCCTGCTTCCACAGCTCCCTCCCCTTTGCCAGAACTAGTTCGGCTGAGAATCTGTTACTGCAGTCCACAGTTCTCAGAACAGCAAATATTCTGTTCTTTTGATCTGACACTGCTACTGTTCTGCTTGTAGCACGGGGCAGGTCGGGGTAGTGCGAGGTCTGGGAGGGTAGGGAGGGGGCGGCTAGTCTCAGTGCCTAAGGCTTCCATTCTCTGCTTGGCAGTGAGGGCTTAAACCACCATTTTCATCCTTCTTCCCTCAGTCTTTTCTCAGAGGTCTCTGCCATGAGCCTTGGTTTCAGCCGTGTTATATCATGCCCCCTCAGCCCTGTGGGCCATAAGCAGAGCCCTAGCAGTCTGAGTTCTTCCCTCTCCCACAGCTGCAGTAGTTCCGGGATGCAGTGAGCTCGGAGCACTGAGCTAGGTGTGCGTCCTGGGCCCGCGCACTCTGTTTCCGCACTTCTCCCTTCCCTCCTCCCCCGCTCGCTCGATTTGCCCACCTTTATGTGAATTCAGTTGTGGCCCTCTTCGTCTTGCCTGTGTGCTGTGCAGGGAGTTCTTTGTGGAGTTATTGTTGCTAGATTTGTTGTAAATTTGGGGAGCTTTACAGAGGCTCACCTAACGCCGCCATTTTTATGACCACCAATTTTTTAAAAAAACATTACTGAATTGAGGTCATGGGGAAAGAATTACCCCAAATCTAGAGAGGGACTCATGGAGGGAGAAATAGGGACCAAGCATTTGCTTATCTGGGTTAGACACCACTAAACAACATGTAGACCAGTAAGAAAACTTAGCTAGAAATTGCGAATAAATTTCTAAAAACTGAGTGAGGGCTAGCATGAGAGTTTGAATTTTCTGAGGGCCACAGATATAAAGGGGCTTGCACTCACTTTCAGGTTTTACTCCAGAAACTCCACTAGGTGTTCTCATAGAAATCAAAGAAAATCTGTGAAAGTTTGCCTCATAGTGCCAGCTAAGAGAGGGAGACAGCAGTCACTGCTGAAATTCCAACCAGACATATTTCCCCTAGTAAATGAAAGACTTAATCTACAGGAAGGACAACAAAGCTCATATCCTGAAGGCACTTGTAGAAACACATAGCAGCTAAGGAAAGGAAACAGAAAAACAAAAGCTCTATGAGGTGATGGGGCAGGCATCCATGCTAGGCTTAGCATTATATCTGGAGGATAGGCATGAACACATATAAAGGTGACATCACCAAAACTCAGAATCACAATCCTTGTCTAAAATGAAGACCTGAGCAGAACATCCGAGAAAGTCTGCCCCTTTCTTTAACATATCATACCTGATTGCCCTGTTTACTCACCCTTAATCCCTCAAAAACTATCTCTGAAAAGGAGCCACATTTACTCCATGGATCTGTGGAGCAACTTATGCTTCAGTGCATTGTCAAAAATAAAAAAGCAATCAACTACCTATTAGTGGAGCTTAACAGCCTACTGTGAAAGAGACAGTAAATAGAGGACTGCCAAAACCACTGTCATCAAAGTGATACTGTGGGCATACCCAGTGCTGTGTCCTCTGAGGCTTCATATAGCAGGGAAGAAGTAGACATCACTAAAATAATTCAGCCAGTCAGTTAACAAACAAGCAAGTAATAACAATAGTAAGCTGCAGAGGGAGAAGACCAGTACTCAGAGTTACTAAAATTTATTATTGGAAAAAATTGCAAGATATTCAGAGAAACAGGAATGTAAGACCCATACCCAGAGAGCAAAGCAGGCAACAGAAAATGCCTATGAAAGTGACCAGATGTTGAATTTAAGAAAGACTTCAAAGTAGCCAATATAAATATGTTCAAATAAAAAAAATAATGGAGAACTTCCAGTCAAGATGGTGGCGTAGGTAAATGCTGAACTTGCCTCCTCTCACAACAACATCAAAATTACAACTAAACTATATAGCATCCGTCATTGAGAATCACCTGAAGTCTAGCTCAATAGAAGTCTTATAACTATAGATATACAGAAGAAGCCACGTTAAGATAGGTAGGAGGGACTGTGAGCAATGGCGACTACCACCAGCGCAGCCCATCTTGCACCCAGAACTCCCTCCGGTTCACCGGAACTAGTTGGGCTTATTGCGTAAAGATGACAGAAGGAGAAAAAGAGCACAGATGGTCATTCATTGGGGAATTTATATGATTCAGGCCAATGGTGCATATCACTTCCACTCACATCTGTCCTGTGAGCACACCTATCCTGTGCAGGAGCCTGGGTCATATCATCTAGATCTCTGTGCAAAACAAAGAGACCACTGACTTGAGACCAGCTTAAGAAGCACAACATTCAACATACCCAGAGGCCAACTCCAGAAAAAAACCAGACTCCTACCGGGTTTGACCTACAAGTGACAAACCCAGAGGGAATTCTCTACAGGTACAAGAGCCCATAGAGGCCAAACCACATTTAAGTGGTCAATCCTCATGGAGCAGAGCACCCGGCGGTGGGCAGAGCCAAGTCTCACAACTAGTCAACCTAGGAGTTAACCCCACCTACTCACAAGCAAAAAGCAATTAAAGACCTTCTTGAACAGGACAATATACACAACACAAGAGTGACCTTTGGAGCACACGCAGAGGAGAAGAACGAAGTAGTGCAAGTCAAATATAAAGGACACATACTACATAAGATAACCCAGCAAGCACTAAGAACTCTAGGGGATCTACTGAATACACCGAGGCAAACACAGAGAATCAGCCAGAATGGGGAAACAAAGAAACATTTCCCAAATAAAAGAACAGAAGGAACCTCCAGAAATGGAACCAAATGAAACAGAGGTAACCAACCTATCAGAGACAGAGTTCAAAACACTGATGATAAGAATGTTTAAGGAACTTAGAGAAGACATAAAGAAGGATATAGAAATCATAATGAACAACCAGTTAGAACTAAAGAACACAATTACTGAAATAAAGAACTCACTTGAAGGAATTAAGAGCGGGTTAGATGAAGCAGAGGATCGAATCAGCGACTTAGAAGACAAGTTAGCAGAGATCATCCAAACAGAACAACAGAAAGAAAAAAGAATAAAAAACAATGAAGATGGTTTAAGAGACCTCTGGGATAACATCAAGTGCAACAACATACGCATCATAGGAATACCAGAAGGTGAAGAGAGGGAGCAAGGGATTGAGAACATATTTGAAGTAATAATGTCTAAAAACTTCCGTAACCTGTTGAAGGAAACCAGCACACAAGTCCAGGAACTGCAGAGAGTTCCAACCAGGATAAACCCAAACAGGTGCACACCAAGACACATTATAGTTAAAATGGCAAAGGTTAAAGATAAAGAGAGAATCCTAAAAGCAGCAAGAGAAAGACAGAGGGTTACATACAAGGGAATTCCCATTAGACAATCAAATGACTTTTCTACAGAAATATTGAAGGCCAGGAGGGAGTGGAGGGAGTGGCAGGAGATACTCAAAGTGATGGAAAACAAAGGCCTACAACCTAGATTGCTTTATCCAGCAAGGCTATCATTTAAAGTTGATAGAGAGATAAAGAGATTCCCAGAAAAGAATAAGCTAAAGGAATTTATTACCACCAAGCCAGCATTGCAAGAAACATTAAAAGGACTTCTGTAAATAGAACAAAGATGAAAACAACCTAACTACAAATTTAAAAATGGCAATAACTATGTACCTATCAAAAATCACTTTAAATGTAAATGGATTAAATGCTCCAATCAAGAGACACAGGGTGGCCCAGTGGATAAGAAAGCAAAACCTTTGTATATGCTGTATACAAGAGACTCACCTCAGATCAAAAGATACACACAGGCTGAAAGTGAAGGGTTGGAGTAAGATATTTCATGCAAATGGAAATGAGAAAAAGCTGGAGTTGCAATACTTATATCTGACAAAATATACTTTAAAATGAAGAACATATTAAAAGACAAAGATGGGCACTGTATAATAATGAAGGGATTGATCTGACAAGAGGACATAACCCTACTAAACATCTATGCACCCAACATAGGAGCACTTAAATATATAAAACAGATATTCACTGACATAAAGACAGAGATCAACAGTAACACTATCATAGTAGGGGACTTCAACACACCTCTAACAACAAGGGACAGGTCTTCCAGATGGAAAATCAATATGGAAACAACAGCCTTAAATGACACATTGGACCACTTGGATTCAATTAATCTTTTCAGAGCATTTCACCCCAAAGCTGCAGAATACACACTCTTCTCAAGCGCACATGGAACATTTTCCAAGATAGACCATATGTTAGGCCACAAAACAAGTCTTGATAAATTTAAGAAAATTGAAATCATACCAATTGTCTTCTCTGACCACAGTGCTATGAAATTAGAAATGAACTACAGGAAAAAAACTGGAAAACACACCAATTCATGGAAGCTGAATAACATGTTACTAAATAATGAATGGGTCAAGCAGGAGATCAAGGAAGAAATCAAAAGATATCTCAAGACAAACGAAAATGAAAACACGACGACCCAAAATCTATGGGATGCTGCGAAAGCAGTCCTAAGAGGGAAATTCATAGCATGGCAGGCCTACCTAAAGAAACAAGAAACAAGAAACATCACTAATCAACAATTTATCTTCACACTTAAGGGATCTGGAAAAAGAACAGCAAAATAAGCCCAAAGGGAGTACAAGGAAGGAGATATTAAATATCAGAGCGGAAATAAATGAAATAGAAACCAGAAAAACAATACAAAAGATCAATGAATCCAAGAGTTGGTTCTTAGAGAAGATAAACAAAATTGACAAACCTTTAGCCAGACTCATTAAAAAAAAGAGAGAGAAGACCCAAATTTAAAAAATCAGAAGTGAAAGAGGAGAAGTGACAACAGACACTACAGAAATACAAAAAACTTTAAGAAATTACTATGAGCAAGTATATGCCAACAAATTTGACAATCTGTAAGAAATGGACAATTTTCTAGAGGAGTACAACCTTCCAGGGCTAACTCAAGAAGAAACAGAAAACCTGAATAGACTGATTACCACCAGGGAAATTGAATCAGTAATGAACAATCTCCCAACAAACAAAAGCCTTGGACCAAATGACTTTACAGATGAATTTTACAAAACGTTCAAAAAAGAATTATCACCTATTCTCCTCAAGCTCTTAAAAAAAATCCAGAAAAGGAGGGAAGGCTCCCAGACACTTTTTATGAAGCCCCTATCACCCTGATCTGAAAATCAGACAAAGACACCACTAAAAAAGAAAACTACAGGCCGATATCTCTAATGAACATAGATGCAAAAATCCTCAACAAAATATTAGTGAACAGAATTCAGCAATACATTAAAAAGATCATACACCATGATCAAGTGGGATTCATCCCTGGTATGCAAGGGTGGTTCAACATCTGCAAATCAATTAATGTGATACACCACATTAACAAAATGAAAAATAAAAATCACATGATCATATCAATAGATGCAGAAAAAGCATTTGATAATATCCAACAGTGTTTTATGATAAAAACCCTTAAGAAAGTGCGAATAGAGGGATCATATCTCAACATAATAAAGGCCATATATGATAAACCCACAGCTAACATCATACTCAATGGGGAAAAGCTAAAACCATTCCCCTTAAGATCAGGAACAAGGCAAGTTTGCTCATGTTCTCCACTTCTATTCAACATAGTGCTGGAAGTTCTAGCCACAGCAATCAGACAAGTAAAAGAAACACAATGCATCCAAATCGGTAAGGAGGAAGTAAAATTGTCATTATATGCAGATGACATGATACTGTAAAGAAAGAACCCTAAAGACTCCACCAAGAAACTATTAGAGCTGATAGATGAATTTAGTAAAGTAGCAGGATACAAAATTAATATTCAGAAATCAGTTGCATTTGTATATACCGATAATAAAACATCAGAAGGAGAAATTAAAAAAACAATCCGATTTACAATTGCTCCAAAGACTATAAAATACCTAGGAATAAATTTAACCAAAGAAGTAAAAGATCTGTACTTAGAAAATTATAAGACACTGAAGAAAGAAATGTAAGAAGATACAAATAGATGGAAACACATACCATGTTCATGGATAGGAAGAATTAATATAGTTAAAATGTCCATACTGCCTAAGGCAATATACATATTCAACACAATTCCTATCAAACTACCAACGACGTTTTTCACAGAAATAGAATATATAATCGCAAAATTTATATGGGACCATAAAAGACCCCGGATAGCCTCAGCAATCTTGAGAAATAAGAACAAAGTGGGAGGTATAACAACACCTGACTTCAAATTATATTATAAGGCTACAGTAATAAAGACAGCATGGTACTGGGATAAAAATAGACACATAGTTCAATGGAACAGAATAGAGAGTCCAGAAATAAATCCATGCCTATATGGCCATTTAGTCTACGACAATGGAAGCAAGAATGTACGGTGGGGTAAAGACAGTCTATTCAATAAGTGGTGCTGGGAAACCTGGACAGACACATGCAAAAAAATGAAGCTGAACCACCTCCTTACACCATATACAAAAATAAATTCAAAATGGCTTAAAGACTTAAATGTAATATCTGAAACCATAAAATTCCTAGAAGAAAATATAGGAAGAAACTTCACAGACAATACTCGGAGTAAGATTTTTACTGATATATCCCCTCGCGTGAGAGAAGTAAGAGAAAAAATAAACGTGGGATTACATCAAACTAAAAAGTTTTTTCACAGCAAAGGAAACCATCAATAAAACAAAAAGGGACTTACTGAATGGGAAAAGATATTTGCCAATGATATATCTGATAAGGGGTTAATATCACAAATGTATAAAAAACTCAGTCAACTCAAACTCCAAAAAAACAAACAACCCAATTAAAAAATGGGCAGAGGATATGAAGAGACATTTTTCTAAAGAAGACATACAGATGGCAAACAGACATATGAAGAAATGCTCAACCTCACTAACCATCAGAGAAATGCAAATAAAAACCACAATGTGACACCACTTCACCCCAGTCAAAATGGCTATCATCAATAAATCAACAAACAACAAGTGCTGGCACGGATGTGGAGAAAAGGGAACGCTTGTGCACTGTTGGTGGGATTGCAGATTGGTGCAGCCACTATGGAAAACAGTATGGAGGTATCTCAAAATTCTGAAAATGGAACCACCTTATGATCCAGCAATTCCACTCCTAGGTATCTATCCGGAGAAATCCAAAACTCTAATTCAAAAATCTTTATGGACTTCTATGTTTATTGCAGCACTATACACAATAGTCAAAACATGGAAACAATGGAAATGCCCATCGGTAGATGACTGGATTAAGAAACTGTGGTACATTTATACAATGGAGTATTACACAGCCATAAAGAAGAAAGAAATCTTACCATTTGCAACAACATGGATGGACCTAGAGAACATTATGTTAAGTGAAAAATGTCAGACAGAGAAGACAAATACCATATGATCTCACATATATGGAATCTAAAGAAAAGAATAAGTGAATGAACTAATCAGAAACAGATTTGGAGACATAGAGGAAAAACTGAGGGTTGCTAGATGGGAGGGGGGGTGGGGATAAAGGGGAAGGTGAAGGGATTAGAAAACAGTCGGTAACCACAAGATGGCCACGGGGTTTTGAAAATTAATTTGGGGAATGTAATCAATAATGTAAAGATTTTGTAGGGAATCCGATGGACACTTGTCCCATTTGGGAGACCACCTCAGGGATGATGTAGATGCCTGATCACTGCACTGTACACCTGAAGCTGAAGCTGAACAATAATGAATGCCAACTATAATTTTATATGTATATACTTACAAGAAGTGGAGTACAGCATTAGGCATAGAGACAGTGGAAATGTTGTGGCTCTGTGCGATGTCATAGGGATAGTGGATGGGGTGAGAGGGGTTCATACAGTGTGAGGGATATAAATGATAAATGTCTAAGTATTTGTCTTGTGCACCTGAAACTAATAAATATATAAAGAATAAATAAATAGAAAAAAAGAAAAAAAAAACAAGAAAAATTAAAAAAAAAAGATAGGTAGGAGGGGAGGAGGGTTTAAGATGCATAACAGACTGGTCCCACACCTGCATGTGACAATTCAAAACTGGGAGGGATATGTCAGCTGCAGAGGTTCTCCCTGAGGAGTGAAGGATCCCAGACCTACATCACACTCTCCAGCTCAGATCTCCAGTGCTGAGAAGAAATTCCCCACGACTTCTGGTGTGAAAACCAGCAGAGATTGTGGCTGAGTGAGATGGAGGGTGGCTGAGGTCCCAGGCATCCTCTTAAAGGGCACATGCATGAACTTACTCTCTGATGGACTCACTCTCTCTGAGCTCCATCACTGGGGCAGGAGTTTGAAAGGTGTCAGGGACATACAGGAAGGAACTGAATTGTCTTGCTCCATGGTGAGGGCTGGAGTCGCAGCTTTCTTCCAGACAGAAGCGCTGAGAGAGGCCATTGTTTAAGGGGCTAATAGGATAACATCAGGCATACCAACATTCACATGATAGGGTTACTAGAAGGAGAAGAGAGAGAGCAAGGAACTGAAGACCTATTTGAAGAAATAATGATGGAAAACTTTCCTAACCTGGCAAAGGAAATAGATACACAAGCCCAGGAAGCAAAGAGAGTCCCAAACACAATGAACCCAAAGGGATCCACACCAAGACACATCATAATTAAAATGCCAAAGTTAAAGACGAGAGAGTATCTCAAAAACAGCAAGATAAAAGCAGTTATTTAACTACAAGGAAGCTCCCATACAACTGTCTGATTTCTCCACAGAAATCCTGAAGGCCCAGGATTGGCACAGAATATTTGAAGTGATGAAAAGCAAGGTCTTACAACCAAGATTACTTTACCTAGCAAAGTTATCATTTAGAATCAAAAGACAGATAGCTTCCCAGCCAAGAAAAAGCTAAAGGAGATCATCATCCTCAAACCAGTATTACAAGAAATGTTAAAGGGACTTCTTTGAGAGGAAGATGAAGAAAAAAAAAGATAAAAAATACAAATAAAAAAATGGCAATAACTACATATCTATCAACAATTACTTTCAATGTAAATGGATCAAATGCTCCAATCAAAAGATAAGGTAGCTAAATGGATAAGAAAACAAGACCCTTACATATGCTCACCTACAAAAGACTCACTTCAGATTGAAAGACACAGACTGAAAATAAATGAATGGAAAAATATATTTCATAAAAATGGAAACAAATAAACAAACAAAAAAACCTCAGATAATAATATTTGTACCAGACAAAATAGACTTTAAAACAAAGGCTACAATAAGAGACAAAGAAGGACCCAGTAATCCCACTTCTGGGTATTTATCTGAAGAAACCTAAAACACTACTTCGAAAGGACATGTTCATCCATATGTTTATCGCAGCACTATTTACAATAGCCAAGATATGCAGGCAACCTGGGTGTCCATCAATGGATGGATGGATAAAGATGAAGTGGTTTGTATATACAATGAAACATTACTCAGCCATAAAAAATAATGAAATCTGATTTTCAGTCAATATGGCGCAGTAGGTAAACATTGTACTTACCTTCTCTCATGACCACATCAAGATTGCAACTAAAATACAAAACAACAATCATTGAGAATCACCTGAAATCTTGCTGAACGAAATTCCTACAACTGAGGACATACAAAAAGGCTACCTCGAGACTGGTAGGAGGGGCAGAGATGTAGAATGTGTTCATCCCACACCCGCAAGTGTCCATTAAAAATTGGGAGGGTTATGTTGGCTGTGGAGGTACCCTGGAGGAGTGAGGGGTCTCAGCTCGTCTCCAGCCCAGGGATCCAGTGCCAGGGAGAGAAGTCTCCATAATTTCTGGCTGTGAACACCAGTAGATATTGTGACCGAGTGAAAGAGCGTGGCTGGAATCCCAGGCTCTCCTCTTAAGGGAACCGGGCATGTATTTACTCACTGATGGAATCACTGGCTCTGAGTTCCAGTGCTGCAGCAGCAGATGGAGAGGTGGCAGGGATATATGGTGAGCAACTAAGTTGTCTGGCTTCAAAGTAAGGGTTGGATGGGCAGCTTTCTCCTGGATGGAGGAGCTGGTGGAGGCCATTGTTTCTTTGTTGAGCCCTCCCCCTTTCCTGCGTGCAGATGCAGGCGGCCACCATATCTGAGTCTCCATCAAGCTAGCTTAGCTAATGCCTTTCGTTTGCCAAGCCCTGCTGATTTGAGACCCCACCCCGCCCAACTATTGGGTATATGCAAGCTGCTTCCAGTGGGTTCTTCATACAAAATACCTGCCTTGGCTCATGCCACAGACATTCCTAGGGTCTCTCAAAGGTTCATGAAACCCAGACAAGCAGCATCTGGCTCAAGTGTGTCCTGTACCTCTGGCTGAACAGCCCTAAGACTAGCACTAGTGGCAGCCGGTCTTGGTTCACAGCTTGGCCTCTTAAGGCACTTCTAAGCATGGCATGAGCAGTGGCCATCTGTGGATTTCTTTGTGGCTCCTGCTGGGTGGCCCTGGGTGGGGCATGGGCTGCAGCTGAACTTGACCTGCAGTGGGTGCCCTCCAGTGTGGCGCCCCCCAGCAGCCACCTTTGAAATGAATTAGAGCATCACCCAGCCACCTCCAAGGACAACACGTCCAAGGGGCATACTGGGAAGGCACTAGAACCCTGCTGAGGTGTATCATACTCTGTAGGGTCAGTCTTTGCACAACAGCTCCTCCACTGTAGTCACAGCCAGTCCTCACAACCAATGAGCCCAGAGTCAATTTCTTGCATTCATGTGCAAATAGCAACCAAGGCTCAACTATAACAGGAGGGCACACACAATCAACACAAGGGACACACCTGGAGTGTATGGCTCAAGTGACCAGGAAGATTGTGCCACTGGGCCCCACAGCACACCTACTACATAAGGTGACTCTACTAAGACTGGGAGACATAGCAGCCCTACTTAATACACAGAAACAAATACAGAGAGGCAGCCAAATGGGGAGACAAAGAAACATATCCCAAATAAAAGAAAAGAACAAAGCTCCAGAAAAAGAACTGAAAAAAGTGGAGACAGGCAATCTACCAGATGCAGAGTTCCAAACACTGATTATAAGGCTGCTCAGTGATCTCAGGGAGAATGTCAACAAAGAGGAAACATAAAAATGGAGATAGAAAATATAAAAAAGAACCAGTCAGAAATAAAGAATACAATAATGAAAATGAAGAGTACATTACAGGGAATCAATAGTAGATTAGATGAAGCAGAGGATCAAATCAGCAATATAGAAGATAAGGTAACAGAAAACACCCAATCAGAAAAGAAAAAAAAATCCAAAAAATCGAGAATTTCAGGGGCCTCTGGAACAACCTCAAGTGTACCAACTTTCACATTATAGGGGAAACAGAAGGATAAGAGAGAGAGAGCAAGGAATTGGAAAACTTTCTGAAGAAGTAATGAGAGAAAACTTACCTAACCTGGCGAAGGAAATAGATATACAAGCCCAGGAAGCACAGAGAGTGCCAAACAAGATGAACCCAAACAGGCGAAACACTAAGACACATCATAATTAAAATGACAAAGGTTAAAGACAAAGAGAGAATCTGAAAAGCAGCAAGAGTAAAGCAGGTAGTTAACTACAAGTGAGCTACCATAAGAACATCAGCTGATTTCTCAACAGAAACTGCAGGCTAGAAGGGTTTGGCAGAAATATTCAAAATAATTAAAAGAAGCACCTACAACCAAGATTACTCTACATAGCAAAGCTAACATTTAGAAAGGATAGATAAAGAGCTTCCCAGACAAGAAAAGAGCTAAAGGAGTTCATCACCACCATACCAGTATTACAAGGAATCTTAGAGGAATTTCTTGATGATAAAAAAATTAAAATAAGAATAATAAAATGACAATAACTACATGCCTATCAACAATTACTTTCAATGGAAATGGATTAAATGCTCCAATGAAAATAAAGGAAAGCAGAATCGATAAGAAAACAAGACCCTTACATATACCATTTACAAGAGACTCACTTCAGATCTAAAGAGACACACAGACTGAGAGTAAAGCGATGGGAAAAAAAAATTCATGAAAATGGAAACAAACAAACAAACAGCTGGGGTAGTAATACTTGTACCAGACAAAATAGACTTTAAAACAAAGACTGAGAAGACGTCATCAAAATGGCGGTGTGAGGCGAGCCTCTGGAAATCTCCCCTGGAATTTACAATAAATCGAACAACTATAACTCCACAAAGGGCTCGCTGCACAGCAGACAGGCAAGACGAAGAGGCCCACTACTGAATTCACCTAACAGTGGCCAAATTCCGAGAGCAGGTCAGGAGGGAAGAGAGAATTGCGGAGACGGAGCAGCTCGCGTGCAGGAAACAGACCTAGCTCAGTGCTCCGAGCTCGCTGCATCCCGGAACTACCACAGCTGCGGGAGAGGGAAGAACTTGGCCTGCTAGGGCTCCACAGGGCTGAGGGGACAGCATATAACACGGCTGAACCCAATGCTCACGGCAGAGACCTCGGAGCAAAGACTGAGGGAAGAAGGCTGAAAATGGTGGTTTCAGCCCTCACTGCTGAGCAGAGAAGGGAAGCCTTAGGCACTGAGACTAGCCGCGCCCACCCTACCCTCCCAGAGCTCACCCCCCACACCGGCCCAATGCTAGAAGCGGAACAGTAGCAGTGTCAGATCAAAAGAACAGAATATTTGCTGTTCTGAGAACTGTGGTACCCAGACACAGATTCGCAGCCCAACTAGTTCCTGCAAAGGGGAGAGAGCTGTGGAAGCAGGACAAGCTGTGGTGGTGGTCGTCACCATTGCTCTGGGCCACCTCTCACAACTCACCCCGCCCCTGTCCCCACCTATCTGGGTGGATCCCTGCAGGAGTAAACAGAACTGCTGAAACACACAGGCTCTGAATCTGGTGCAAGAAGAGCTTTGGAACTTCAAAAGCTCTCCGCATCCCTATAGGGAAGCGGCGCCCTATGACCCAGGGAAACTGTTAACAGAGGAGAAGCCCGCCTTCCAGGGAATCCCCCCACTGTATAAGAGCTGGAATAGTGCAGAGAAAACATAACACTACAGTGTGAGAGAGAAAAAAGGGCTGCAGTTGGAGACAAAATAAAACATTCTACCATCATGTACTAGAAAACAAAAGAAAGACCTCTTCCTATAAACCTGTTGCAAAACACACTCCTGCAGATGTCTAGGAAGAGAAATAATAAATCATTAATTGCCATGAATAACCAAGACAACAAGACAGCTCAGAAAGAAAGTGAAATGTTTCCAGAAAAGGAACTTAAAGATATGGAAATATGTGACTTAAATGACAGAGAATTCAAGACTGTAGTTCTGAAAAAAAAACTCAACAAGATGCAAGAAAATACAGAAAGGCAGTTTAATGAACTCGAAAACACAATCAAAGAACAACATGAGCATTTTACCAAAGAGATTGAAATTTCAAAAAAGAACCAAATAGAATTTCTGGAGATTAAGAACTCAATAGAAGAAATCAAGAAGGAAATAGCCAACTGTGGGGACAGAGCCCCGAAAGCAGTTTCCAGGCTCTCGGCCTCACATAGAAAGGTGCTGTCTCAGGTAGTAAATGGCCATCGACTGTGATCAAATGACCATCAGCTGTGGCTAGTTGGCCGTCAGCTGTAACCAGTGAGCCATTGGGCACTAATATAACTGCTGTGGCTACGCTAGCAAAAAATGGGGGCTAGCAAGAAGATGGTGGCTGAGCCTGCAAGCGGCACAGTGAGGGTTGAGAATTGTGTGGCTCCTGTTTCCTGTTTCTCCACCCCAGCCGCCAGCAAGAGTATAGTGGTGTGACTCCCCTACCTATGGCTCCGTGTGTGTTCCTTTTTGGCCTCACTATGTCCTGCATTCTTATGTGGGGAGTGGGACCAGAGACCATGCAGGCCGCCCCGTGTGACACCAACTTAGGAAGCAGAGTTGACCAGATGGAGGAAAGAATCAGTGACATCGAAGGTAGAAACCTGGAAATGACACGGATGGAAGAAGTAACAGACTTGAGACTTAAAAGAAATGAAAGAACTCTATAAGAACTTTCTGACTCAATCAGAAAGAGCAATATAAGAATAACGGGCATACCAGTAGGAGGAGAAAGGGAGAAGGGAACAGAGAGTATATTCAAACAAATCGTCGATGAGAACTTCCCAAACTTGTGGACAGAACTGGATCCTCGAATCCAAGAAGCAAATAGAACACCTAATTATCTCAATCCCAACAGGCAGTCTCCAAGGCACATTGTACTGAAGCAGTCTAAAATCAATGACAAAGAAAGAATCCTCAAGGGAGCCAGGGAAAAGAAGACAGTAACCGACAAAGGAAAGCCCATTAGATGATCATCAGATTTTTCAGCAGAAACTCTACAACCCAGGATGGAGTGGAACCAAATATTCAAACTATTGAAAGAGAAATTATGAGCCAAGAATAATATACCAAGCAAAGATATCCAATAGATATGAAGGAGGAAGAAAGACCTTTCCAGACATCCAGAAGCTGAGGGAATTTTCTAATACACGACCTGCACTACAAGAAATACTAAAGGAAGCTATTCGACCACCATCAACAGGGACAATTTGTGGCAAGCAAAACATAAAAAGGGGAAGAGTAACGGCCTGAACCGGAATACGGGAATGGAGAAAGTAAGCATGCTAAAGTAAATGGAATACTCTAGATATCAAACTTTCTTTTACATAAACTTAATGGTAACCACTCAAAAAAAATCCAGAACTGAAATACATACTGTAATAAAAGAAGAAACAGAGGGAAACATCATAGAATACCATCACACAGAAATAATAGACAACAATAAAAAAGCAAAGAAACCATGGAGACACAATCTTACCAGAAAACTAAAGATAGAATGATAGGAAATTCCCACATATCAATAATCACCCAAAATGTAAATGGACTGAACTCACCAATAAAAAGGCACAGAGTAGCAGATTGGATCAAAAAACTAAACCCAACCATATGCTGTCTCCAAGAGACACATCTCAGCTACAAGGACAAACATAGACTCAAACTGAAAGGGTGGAAATTGACACTCCAAGCAAATGGTATCCAGAGAAAATCAGGTGTAGCCATAATGATATCAGATGAAACAGACTTCAGGGTGAAAAAGGTAACAAGAAACAAAGATGGACATTTCATAATGGTAAAGGTTACTATACAGCAAGAAGTCATAACAGCATCAATATTTATGCCCCCAATCAGGGAGCACCGAAATATATCAAGCAAGTACTAACAGAACTAAAGGGAGAAATTGACCAAAACACAATTATACTAGTGGACCTAAATACATCATTGACAACTATGGATAGATCATCCAAACAGAAAATGAATAATGAAATAGCAGCCCTAAATGACACATTAGATGAAATGGACATAACTAACATTTATAGAGCACTTCATTCTAAAACATCAGACAATACATTTTTTTCTAGTGTACATGGAACATTCTCAAGGATAGATCATATAACTAACCTCAGCAAACTTAAGAAGATTGAAGTCATACCAAGCATATTCTCTGATCACAAGGCTTTGAAATTGGATATCAACTGCAAAAAGAAAGCAGGAAAAACACAAATACATGGAGATTAAACAACATACTTTTAAAGAACGACCGGGTCAAAGAAGAAATTAGAGGAGAGAGCAAAGATACATAGAAACAAATGACAATGAAAATACATCCTACAAAAATTTTTGGGATGCAGCAAAAGCAGTTATAAGAGGGAAATTTATATCATTACAGGTCTGTCTCAAGAAAGAAGAAAAATCCCAAATAAATAACCTCATGTTACACCTTAAAGAACTAGAAAAAGAAGAACAAGTGAAACCCAAGGTCAGCAGAGGAAAGGAAATAACAAAAATCAGAGCAGAACTAAATGAAATAGAGAACAAAAAGACAATAGAAAAAATTAACGTGACAAAGAGCTGGTTCTTGGAAAAGATTAACAAAATTGACAAACCCTTGGCTAGGCTCACTAAGATAAAAAAGAGAAGATACTAATAAACAAAATCAGAAATGAAAAAGGGGAAGTTATCACGGATGCCACAGAAATACAAAGGATCATCCAAGAATACTATAGAGGACTATATGCCACCAAATTCAATAACCTAGAAGAAATGGACAAGTTCTTAGACACATATAGCCTTCCAAGGCTGAACCATGAAGAACTGAAAAATCTAAACAGACCGATCACCAGTAAGGAAATTGAATCAGTCATCCAAAACCTTCCCCAAAGCAAAAGTCCAGGACCAGATGGCATCACTAGTGAATTCTACCAAACCTTCAAAGAGGATCTAATACCAATCATGCTCAAACTCTTCCAAAAAATTGAAGACAGACAGGACTCCCTAACTCATTTTATGAGGCCAACATTACCCTGATACCAAAACCTGGAAAGGACAACACAAAAAAAGAGAACTGCAGACCAATATCTCTGATGAATACAGATGAAAAAATCCTAAACAAATTCTAGCAAATCAAATGCAACAATGCATTAAAAAGATTAATCACAACCAAGTGGGGTTCATCCCTGGGGCACAAGGATGGTTCAACATACGCAAATCCATCCATGTGACACATCACATAAACAAAATAAAGGACAAAAATCATATGATTATATCAATTGATGCAGAAAAAGCATTTGAGAAGATACATCCATTTATAATTAAAACACTTAATAAAATAGGTGTAGAAGGAAAACACCTTAATATAATAAAGGCCATATATGACAAACCCTCAGTTAATCTCATAATTAATGGTGAAAAACTGAAGCCCTTTGCTCTATGTTCAGGAACATGGCAGGGCTGTTCCCTATCACCTCTGCTTTTCAACATAGTGTTTGAAGGCCTTTCCAGAGCAATCAGGCAAGAGAATGAAATAAAAGGCATCCAAATTGGGAATGAAGAAGTTAAATTGTCCCTCTTTGCAGATGACATCATGCTGTATATAGAAAACCCTAAAGACTCCATCAAAAGCTATTAGAAACAATCAACGAATACAGTAAAGTTGCTGGCTACAAAATCAACGTACTAAAGTCCATTGCATTCCTATATACTAACAATGAAGTCTCAGAAAAAGTGAGACAACGAAAAATCAATTCCTTTTGCAATTGCAGCAAAAAGAATAAAATACCTAGCAATAATCTTAACCAAGGATGTGAAATACCTATGTGCTGAAAACTCTAACACATTTTTAAAAGAAATTGAAGAAGACAGAAAGAAATGGAAAGACATTCCGTGCTCATGAATTGGAAGAATCAACATAGTTAAAGTGGCCATATTACCCAAAGCAATATACAGATTTAATGCGATCCCCATCAAAATCTCAATGGCATTTTTTAAAGAAAGAGAACAAAAAATCATCAGATCTGTTTGGAACCACAAAAGACGTCAAATAGCCAAAGCAATTTTTAGAAAAAAGTACTACGCTGGAGGTATCACACTCCCTGACTTTAGCTTGTACTACAGGGCTACAATAATCAAAACAGCATGGTATTGGCAGAAAAACAGACACATAGATCAATGGAATAGAATTGAGAACCCAGAAATAAAACCACATAAATATGTACAAATAATTTTTGACAAAGAAGCAAAAAACACACAATGGAGAAAAGACAGCCTTTTCAATAAATGGTTCTGACAGAATTAGAAAGCCACAATGAAAAGAATGAAACTGGACTGCTATCTGTCACCATGTACCAAAATTAATTCAAAATGGATCAAAGACTTAAGCATAAGACCTGAAACAATATACTGCATAGAAGTAAACATAGGTACTAAACTTATGGACCTTGGGTTCAAAGAGCATTTAATGAATTTGACACCAAAGGCCAGGGAAGTAAAAGCTAAAATAAATGAATGGGACTATATCAAACTAAAAAGCTTCTGCACAGCAAAAGGAACCATTGACAAAATAAAGAGGCAACCAACCGAATGGGAGAAGATTTTTGCAAACAGTGCTTCCAATAAGGGGCTAATATCCAAAATATACAAGGATCTCATGCAACTCAACTGCAAAAAAACAAACAACATAATTGAAAAATGGGCAGAGGACCTGAAGAGACATTTCTCCAAAGAAGACATACAAATGGCAAATAGACATATGAAAAAATGCTCAACATCACTAATCATCAGAGAAATGCAAATAAAAACCACAATGAGATATCTCCTCACCCCAGTCAGAATGGCTATCATCAACAAGACAAATAGTAACAAGTGTTGGAGAGGCTGTGGAGAAAAACGAACCCTCATACACTGTTGGTGGGAATGCAGAGCGTTGCAGCCGCTATGGAAGGCAGTGTTGATGTTCCTCAAAAAATTACAAATAGAATTACCATATGAACCAGCAATCCCTCTCCTGGGTATCTACCCAAAAAATCTGAAAACATTTGTGCATAAAGACAAATGTGCTCCAATGTGCATTGCAGCTTTGTTTACGGTGGCCAAGACATGGAAACAACCAAAATGTCCTTCAATAGATGAATGGATAAAGAAGTTGTGGTATATATACACAATGGAATACTATTCGGCGGTAAGAAAAGATGAAATAGGACCATTTGTGACAACATGGATGGATCTTGAGATTATAATGCTAAGTGAAATACGTCAGACTTAAAAGCAGAGAACAATATGATTTCACCGATATGTGGTATATACAACTGAAAACAGCAAAATAACAAGACAAACAAATGAGAAACAAAAACTCATAGACACAGGCAATAGTTTAGTGGTTCCCAGAGGGTGAGGGGCAGAGGGGTGGTAGAAGAGGGTAAAGGGGATCAAATATATGGTGATGGAAGGAGAACTGACTCTGGATGGTGAACTCACGATGGGATTTATAGATGATGTAATACAGAATTGTACACCTGAAATCTCTGTAACTTTACTAACAATTGTCACCACAATAAACTTTAATTTTAAAAAAAATTACCAAGCACATAAAGAAGAATTAATACAAATTCTTAACAAACTGTTCCACAAATAGAGGAGGAAGGAACACTTCAAAACTTGTTGTGAGACTTATATTACCCTGATACTAAAACCCGTCAAAAACATCACAAAAAACAGAAACTATGGTCTAGTAACTGTTATGAATATAGATGCAAAAGTACTTAACAAAATAATAGCAAATCAAATCCATCAACATATAAAAATAATTCTATATCATGACCGAGTGGTATTTATCCCGTGAATATTATATTGCTTTAACAGTTGAAAATCAATTAATATAATACACTGTATCAATAGAATAAAAAGAAACAACTCATGATTTCCATAGATACAGGAAAAGGGTGTGATAAAATTCAACATTCTATCATGCTAAAAGCATGTAACAAAGTAGGAATAGAAGGAAATTTTCTCAACCTGTTTAAGGGCATCTGCAAAATGCTGTCAACATCATATTTGGTGGTGAAGGATTGGATGCTTTCCTCCTTAAAATATGGAAGAAAACAAGGATATCCACTCTGACCACTGTTCAACATTGTGCTAGATGTTGTAGCCAGGGCAATTAGGCAAGAAATTGAAATAGGAGGCATCCACAGAGGAAAAGGAGAAAACTCTATTTAGAGATGACATGATCTTGTATATAGTATATAATAAGGCATACAATAATAAACTTAAAATTAAAACATGATTTCAGCAATGTTGTAGGGTACAAGATCAGTACATGAAAACCAATTATATTTGTATTCAGGATCAGTGAACAAAAAACATAAGAAAACAATTCTATTTATAATAGCGTGATAAAGAATAAAATACTTAGAATATAAATTTAATAAAAGAAGGGCAAAACTTATAATCTGAAAACTACAAGTCACTTTTGAAAGAAATTGAAGAAGATCTAAGTAAAAGGAGAGGCAACTCATATTTATGAATTGGAAAACTTAATATTGTTAAGATAATAATACCCACCATTGATCTACAGATTCAACACAATCACTATCGGAACCCTCGCTGAAGATGCTTAGAATTTGACAAACTCATTCTAAAATTTATATGTCATTGCAAGGAACCCTAAATATCCAAACCAGTCTTTGGAAAAAATAAAGGTGGTGGATTCACACTTGTGATTTCAAACTTACTACTGAGCAACAGTAATCAAGACAATGTGGTACTGTCATGAGGATGGACATATGGATAAATAGAATAGAATTCACAGTCCAGAAATAAACCCATGTTTCTATTGTAAATTGATTTTTTGACAAGGCAATTCAATGGGAAAATAATAGTCTCTGCAACAAATTGTGCTGGAACAACTGGATATTCACATGCAAAATAATTATGTTGGATACTTACTCGATACTGTACACAACCCACATGTTCTACAACTGGTAAATATATAAAGAAACCATGGTATATCTGTACAATGGAATACTACTCAGTAATTAAAAGGAAGAAACTTCTGATCCGTACAACAATTTGTATGCATCTCAAGTTACAGATCACTACAGATCTCACAGGCATTAATAGGATAAGGGAATACTACAAACAACACTATGAATTAGACAACTTAGATAGAATGGACCAATTCCTTAAAAGACCACAAGTATGAAAAGCTACTCAGGAAGAACTAGAACATGTAAATTTTCTTATATCTATTAAAGAAATCAAATTCAAGTTAAAAGCCTTCTATCCAAATGATTTCAATGGTCAATTTTAACAAATATTTGATGAAGAAGTAATACCAATTCTACACAATTACTTCCAGAAAATAGAAGAGGGATAATTTCATAAGTGATTCTGTAAGACAAGCATAATCTTAATACCCAAACCAGACAAAGACATTACAAGAAAATTATAGGCCAATATTCTTCATGAACTTAAATGCAAAACTCCTCAGCAAAATATTAGCAAATTAAACCCAGCGATACACAAAAAGGTGAATATATGCTGATCAAGTGGGATTCATCTAAAAAATGTAAGGCTAGATTAACACTTGAAAATCAATCCATGTAATTCACCATGTCAATAGACTAAATAAAAATCACATAATCACATTAATAAATGCAGAAAAAGCATTTTACAGAATTCAACACCCATGCATGATAAAACCTCTTAGCATTCTAGGAATGGAAGGGAACATCCTTCAACTAAAAAAAAAAAAAAAAAAAAAAATAGGCATCTATAAGAAATCAAGAGCTACCATTATACTGAATGGTAAAAGATTCTTTAAAACCAGGAACAAGGCAAAAATGTCCCCTCCCACCACTCTTACTCAGTGTAGTACTGGAAGTCCTAGTCTATGCAGTAAGTCAAGAAAAAGAAGTAAAAATCATACAGATTTGGAAAGAAAGCAATAAAATGGTGTTCACAGGCAACATGATTGTCTATGTAGGAAATTCTAAAGATTCTAGAATTAATAAGTAAGTTTATCAAGGTCACAGGATACAAGGTCATTTTTTTTCAATTGTATTCCTATATACTGGAAATGAACAATTGGATATTGAAATTTAAACAATACCATTTACAATAATGCCCAAAAATTGATTACGTAGGTGTAAATTTAACAAAATATATGGAAGACTTATTTGCTGAAAACAACAAGGCACTGATAAAAATAAATCAAAGAATATATTTTAAAAGGGAAATATATACTGTGTTCATGGATTGGAAGAATCAACATTGTTAAGAAGTCAGTGCTCCTCAGTTCGGTGTATATCCCAGTGAAAATCAAAACAAGTTTCTAGATAGATAGATAGATAGATAGATAGATAGATAGATAGATAGATAAATAGATATAGATAGATATAGATATAGATAGATATCAACAAATTATTTCTAAAATTGAAGTGAAAAGTCAAAAGAACTAGAATAACTAAAATATTCCGGAAAAAAAGAAAAATGTTGGATGACACACCACCCTATTTCAAGACTTACTATAAAGCAACATTAATCAACAGTGTGGTAATAAAGAAATAATAGACACATAGGTCAATGGAACAGAAGAGAGAGCCCAGAAATAAACCCACACAAATATAGTCTATTGATATTTGACAAATGTACAAAGGCAATTCAATGGAGAAAGAATTGTCTCTTCAACAAATGGTACCAAAACAATCAGATATCCATATGCAAAAAAATAAAATAAAATAAACCTCAACCCATACATAATATATTACATTGTACATTTTACATTTAAGCCTATGATACATTTGAATTAATTTATTTACATTTTACATTTAATGCTTAAGGCTTAAGGCTAATTAAGGCTTAAATGTAAAATGTACAATCATAACATTTCTAGAAGAAAATATAGGAGAAAATTTATATGATCTTGGGTTTGGTGATGAGTTTTCAGATATAATACCAAAGGCTAACAACTTGAAAAATTGAACATCACAAAAATTAAAAGCTTTTACTCTGAGAGATACTGCAATGAGAATGGAAAGACAAGTTACAGACTGGAAGAAAATATTTGCAAATCACATATTTGATAAAGGAACTTTCATCCAGAAGATATAAATGACTTAAAATTCAAAAATAGAAAAACAATGCCCCCAAAGGGGAGGGCAAAGATATGAACAGAGACTTCACCAAAGAATATATTCAGATAGCAAATCAGCACATGAAAAGATGTTCAACGTAATTAGTAATGTGGGAAATACACATTAAAATTATAATGAGATACTACTATACACTTATTAGAATGGCATAAAACAAACAAAAACTCCAAAACAATAGCAATTGCTGGTGAGCATGTGAACAAAAGGAATTATCACTCATTGCTGGTAGGAATGTGAAACGTTACAGCCATTTTAGAGAACATTTTGGCAGTTTCTTATAAAGTTAAACATACAATTACCAGCAATCCCACTTCAAGGTAGTTACCCAACTAAATTGAAAACTTATGTTCACACAAAAACCTGTACATAACGTTCATTGACATTTTATTCATAAGTGCCA
Source organism: Rhinolophus ferrumequinum (assembly GCF_004115265.2). NCBI lineage: Eukaryota > Metazoa > Chordata > Mammalia > Chiroptera > Rhinolophidae > Rhinolophus > Rhinolophus ferrumequinum. The sequence continues at coordinate 51,811,984 of NC_046284.1, forward strand.
TAAGCTGGAGACAACCCAGATGTTCTACAATTGGTGAATATATAAAGAAACTGTGGTACATCTGTACTCAACAATTAAAAGGAACAAACTTCTGATTCATGCAACAATATGTATGCATCTCAAATGTATTTTGCTAAGTGAAAGTAGCCAGACTCAAAAGGATATGTATTGTGCGATTCCATTTGTATGACAGTATGTAAAGGATAATCTAAAGGGATATAAAAGAGGCTTCAGGGGTGGGTATGGGGGGAGTAGTTGAATATAAAGGGGCCACACAAGGAAAATTTTAGAGTGATAGAACTCTTCTGTAAGGTATTATGGTAGTTGATACATGACTATATGAATGTGTCAAATTTCACAGAACTGCACACCACAAAGGGTGACTTTTGCTTTATGTCAATTAAAAATATACTAATCAGGATGTAGGGGGAGGCCTAAATGGAAAACACACTATGGTAAATGAATCTCACTGTATTACAGATGTACAAGCCATAACCTTACTGAAAAGGGCAAGGAAAAAAAGAAGCTGACCTAAGTTACTTTGGAAAACAGTGTTTTGCCTGGATATTACAAGGCTCAAGACAAAAAGACCTGTACATAAATGCTGTGTTCTGGTTGGGAAATTTATTTCTCACAGGGGTACATGACAAAAATTCTGAAACTACTTTATATGCATACTATGGTTAAATACATAAGTAAATAAATTACACATAAGAAGAACCAGATTTCTCACTGTCAGAGACAGAAGTTCAAAATAAGAGGGGAGAAAGCTAAATGGATACCTGTGATGATGGATTAGAGTCACATGTATCAGTACGAACTTTTGTTTGTGTGTATACTATTATATATATAATATACATTATATATAATACATATATATATATATATATATATATATATAGTTTAGTATACATACATGTATCTCCTTGTTCTATCAGCTGAGAAGTCCTAGAAGCAATGACAGCCTAGTAGCCACCAAAACACCCTGCACTCAGAGCTTAATTACTAAATAGGATTAACCAATAAAAGTAATCAAGGCTCCCCAGAGAAACGGCTGATTATTGGGCTGGGAAAAGAAAAATACAAGGTGAATCTGGGATATCTTGTAGTACCAGAAAGCAAGAAAACAGAAAAAGGATGAGGGCATGCCAACCTGAAAGATCTCCCAATAGCCAAGGCTGGAACAATGTGGGCAAAAAAATAAAATTAAATAAAAATAAAATTAATAATCATATTGGATTATAACCCCAAAGACTTAGAAATCCATGAGTCATACTGATAGAAACAAATAACTGTATTAAAAAATAAATGGTGGAGGGGGAATATTCCTTACAGAATAATTTGAAATATTAAATATAGAAGGAAATGAGGAATATAAAAAATTACCATCAGAACATCACAGTAATAATTGCTGCAGGCAAAATCCACAGAATATTTGGATAGTTTCAAATTATCTGATCCCAAATATTTATTAATTACTGTGGTTGTTTTCAAACATATACCCACAAATTCTTTGATACTCCTCCCTCTGGGAGGTAGACTTTAATTCCCTTCCTGCTTAATATGGCTAGATTTAGTAATTTTCTTCAAACAACTAGAATACAAAAAAGGAAAAATAGTAACTTTATAAGTGGAGAAACCCGGCAGACATCATCTTTAACCAAATGATCAAAGTTAACATCACAATTGATTAGTCATGTTGCTATCATGTAATCCTGACATTATGATTCAAAGGGCACTTCACCTCTTCCGTCTTCTTCCCCCAAATTAATTATCCCAATCTACCACGTTTCCCCAAAAATAAGACCTAGCCGGACCATCAGCTCTAATGTGTCTTTTGGAGCAAAAATTAATATAAGACCCAGTCTTATTTTACTATAAATATAAGACTGGGTCTTTCATATCATATCATATCATATCATATATCATATCATCTATCATATCATATAATACTGGGTCTTATATTAATTTTTGCTCCAAAAGACACATTACAGCTGATGGTCTGGCTAGGTCTTATTTTTGGGGAAACACAGTAATGAGAAAACATCAGACAAACCCAAATTAAGAAACATTTTACAAAATACCTCACTCTTCAGAAGTGTCAAGGTCAGGAAAAAGAAGGAAAGACTGAGAAACTGTGATGGAGTAGAGAAGACTAAAGAAATATGTTAACTAAATGCAACATTGTATCCTGGATTGAATCCTGGAACAGAAAAAAGGACATTAGTGAAAACCTGGAGAAATTTGAATAAAATCTGTAATTTAGTTAATAGTATTGCACAAATGTTAACTTGTTTGCTTTTATAAATGTACCATTTAGGCAAAGCTGGGTGTAGGGTGTAAGGAAACTTAGTACTATTTTTAAAACAATTCTTTAGAACTAAAATTATTTCAAAACAAAAAGTTTAAAAATAAACCATACTGAGTTTCGAGAACCCAAAGTAAAACTCTCTTAATAAATGAAAGTGACTGAATAATTGAGGAAGCAAACTGAAATGCCATTAAATGAATTCATTATTCAGTGAGAAAGGAAAGATTTTACAGAACACAATTGACAGCAATTACTGGAAAAAATAAAAGCCTTCCATGTTTATACCAGAAAATTGGAACTACGTAATAAACTAGTTGATGCATACATATGTATGTATGTGAGTGGAACAGTATTCTTTAAATAGTCTACTGCCACTTTCTTCACTCAACACTATAACTTTAATATAATTTGATGTCACTATATGTGCATAATTTCATTCCTTTTTATAGCTGCACAATTTCCATGTATGGAAATTTAGTATGGATAATTTATTCAATAAATTGATAATGATCATATTAATGGAAATTTAAATTGTGTCCACCAACTTGATGTTTCCACATTGGAGTGGTTACAAAGTTGAACTAGGTAAGGTTCTTATCCTTATGGCACTTTCAGATAAGTGAGGGATACAAAGGAGAAAGCCAACAAAATAGGGTGAAAGTATTAGGATGGATAAATACAAGGTCTTAAGGATAATGTAGCACAGGCAACTAAGGCAGAATCAAGAGGTCCACGAAGATATCCTTTCCACTATAAATTTAATTTTTAAAAACTTCCGGCCAGCAGCAACAGCACTGTCTCCCCAATAGCTCTGCTTCTGCCACAGGAAAAAGTTGCCTGGCCCAAGCGGTAGTATAGCTGAAGTGTGCGCCCCATCCCACTCCCCAACCCAGCACATGCTCTATATAGATGCATACCTCAGGGCTTAAGCAAAGCAATCGCAAGACTCTAGCTGAGGTGGATGCTAAGCATACTGTCACCTATTGAAAGTCTAAGCAGACCAACTCAGAGATTCCTATTACTTAGTAATGTGGCCCTTAGCAAAGGATTCCAACATGGACACCGTGGAGGCATTTGAAATGGCAGTGGTTATGGCCGAGCATTTCAGGATCACAGCAATTCATAAGTATTAGGTCCTGGATAACTGGATATCTTTGCCACAATAACCTACAATGTGTGCAGCAGTTAGCTGTGAGTTTAGAAAGTGTGCAGAATTATCTGGAAGAAATGAGAAATATCACAGAAGTTGTGCTTGAAGTTCACTTCATTTGCTTGGATGTGGCCAGTAGCTATTCTGAATACTTTGTGGAACTTTTGAAACTTATCCACGCCAAATTCCCAAATGTCAGGGAACACGGTGACAGAAATGATGGTAGAAGAGTTTATGTTCTAAAGCAGGAATAATCTAAGCGGAAATCAGCTTAGACTGTGTGTGCACCACTCACACCAGAACATGAGTAGACCGCCCTCAGTTGAGCAGTGATAGAATGTGTTGGGTCTGCTTGTACTCTGAAGGGCAAATCATCTCAGATGATGGCTCTTGAGTCCATGCTACGCAACCAAACCTTTGGATCTGAGCAGATTTTTGCCTTGCTGGAAGGAGTGTTTTCAAGCTATATAGCGCATGCTAGAGAAGTGAGGGAGAGGAATAGCCATCTCAAGCTCTTCTATGGGCTGAGCTTTGAAACAGCAATAAAGAAATGTGCAGGAGGAGTTGCCGAATATAGAGCTTCAGAACACAAGACCGTGGAAGTTTAAGCGATTTCTAAAGGGAACACAGAAAACAATATGCTGGATATAATAGTCTTATATAAGAGCTCCTGAATGGTAAAATGCTGCCTCCTTTCTCCTCCCCTCACACCACCTGGAGGACTTTGGACTTTGGACCTATCCATAGCACCCTCTTGGTGCACAAGAACAAGACATTGATTGGGTCAGAGGCTCAGGGTGTCTATTCTCCAGAACTAATTTCTTCATTGTTAAAATTAATATGTGCACCTTTTTCATTCCTTTTTAGAATATTGTTTTTATTTAAATAGCATGCTATTGTCTAAAAAAATCTACTTATATTTAAAAGCTACTGTGATTAACTTAATTTCCAAGATAGCTGAGCGTTATATTGATGCATTGAAATTGTTCAGGGACAAGGATGAAGGTGAAGACTTGCGTCATCTGCTGCCTGTCAGGTGTGCACCAGTGAGCTGAAAGATCTCTCTCATGAGTATTTAGGAAAACAGGGTCATTATTCTCTGTCAATGGCATCACAAAAATGGTGCTAGACTTGCTATGACTACATGTAAGCAGAATAAGCAGAGGAGAGGACAATGAAACTTCTGTTCCAATTTTTGTGCAGTCAGGAAGAAGGTTCCTATGGGAGTCAATTGGTAAACAGCTCCTTCAGAAATGCTGAGATTTCTGGGCAATGCACCATTTACAATTACAAGAGAAACTCAAGCATAATGAAAGCTGGAGATTGACTTCCACTTGCAATCCCCGATCCATGTCTGACCATCTGACTGGTTAGATAACCCTCCCCTCTCCATTCACTCCCCGCCATTCCAAACACAAACACACAGGGAAGGGGAAAGGTATACAAGGCAACCTTTGCTAAGGGCAACATAAGGGATGCAGACTCTATGTGAAGCATTGACAGAGGAGGGAGAGCTAACTTTCAGCTGAGGTGGCTTCAGAGGCTGGGTGATGAAGGCTGGACCAGGATCTAGGAAGAAGAGGAGGGTAATCAGGAGGAAGAAAATGTCATGCAAGAACAAAGGCATACTTGGGGCCACAGTGAATGAGAGTACCTTTTGGATGGGGCAGAGAAATGGATGAGAAGGCTGGGAATGTGTATCCCAAGGCTCAATTCTGATCAACACTGAATGTCAGAATGAGGAAAGTAGGATTTACTTCCCAGACGGTGGGGTTGCCATCCAGGGCCTTCAGGGAGGAGAATGACAAGTTGAAAATAAAGAAGAGTAAAGTTTAATCTGATGGTAACATGCAAGGTAAATTGGAAAAGGAGAAGGAGGCTCTGAAAGCAGATGGGTCAGAGAAGAGGTTACTGATGTGAAGCAATAAGGACCTAGACCTGTACACAAATGTTTACAGCAGCTCTTTCATAATTACTGAAAACTGGGAACAACCCAAATGTCCTTCTGCAGGTAACTTGACAGATAAGCTGGAACATCCATATAACAGAATACTACTTAGCAAAAAGAAAAGAATGAACTATTGATACATAAAACAGCTTAAATGAATCTCCAGGGCATTATATTAAGTTTAAGAAGCCTGTCTCTAAATGTGACATATGGCACATTTCATTTATATAACATTCTGAAAAAGGCAAAACTATAGGAATAGATCAGTGGCTGCCAGAGTTGAGGACAGGCGTAAGATATGACTACAAAGGGGTAGCATGAGGGAGTTTTTGGGGTAATTGAACTGTGTATACTGATTGTGGTGGTGGTTACACAAATCCATATACTTGTTAAGCTTCATGGAACTGAACACCCAGAAAAGGGTCAATTTTGCTGTATGATAATACTTTTGAAATACCAGAGTTGTCCCCCTTTAAATGTAACATCTGAAAGAATGGAAACATTTTGTGGTAATTAATGATTACATCTTTATAATTCACTAGTTAAATTTACATTAAAAACTCACCCTCAAATAATGCAAAATGTATCCCTCAACTGTGGAATAACTTTTTCATGCTTTAATATAAATTATAAAACACTAAACCAGCAAAAACATTTATTTTTTCCAACCCTTTCTTCCCCGTGGTGGGCTGCCACATCCCACTGTGACCATCCTACACAAGAGACCTCTCTCTGTCTCCTTCCCCTGACTCTGCAGCTGGCTTCACTGGCCAGATTGCCATTCCCAGCACCAACACACCTCCAAGTACCAGTGCATTCTGGGTTGTGGGGATATCAGTTTCCTCTTTTAACTAATATATATATTTTTTACAGCAATGATGTTCCCTCTGCTTTCTGATCATAATAATTATGCAGGTTGATAGTTCTCTTTTTAATGGAACAAAGTGAATGATACCAGAATATTTCCAGAGTGCCAATGAATAAATGAAAATTCCACCTGCTAATAAGCCTCACACCAAATAGTGAGATATAGGGAACTCTCAACTCTCTGAGTGTTTCATGAATGTATGGTAGTTATTTTCCAACATATTTCCCTGAGTTCCAAAATAAAGTTCACTCCGCAGAAAGCAGGCTTTTCTATGGATTCATTTGATTAACAAGGTGCTCCATCTTACAGAGGACAAGAGAAGGAGGTCTGTCTGAAGCCTCCATCTGAAACCCAAGTGGAACCATCCATCACTCATCACTAAAAAGGTCAGACGTTTAGCACTTGATAACTTGAATTCAGCCAGAAAGAGAAAAAGTAGTGAATTACTTATATAAAATTGCTAACAAGAGACATTTGGGCCTTTGTGCACAGATTAATTTGGGAGACAGTTTTTAAAGGTGCTGTTTCAATAAGAGTTAAAACAAATTTTTTTTCTAACACATAAATATGTTGTGAAAACTGTTATTTCATTTGTAGCCATTAGAAAACTTTTCCAACATCTTAAAATTGATATAAACTAATTTGTCTTCCACAGTGTGTCAAATATTGGTTATGTGGAATCTCTTTTTAAAGTACTTTTTAAAGTGTGCTGATTGTTTAAAACATTAAAAAAAAAAAACCCACAGAAATCTTTTCAAGAGAACTACATGTAAAAAAGTCCTACACCCTCATTGCTAGATTCTTTTCTAGTTGTCCCCCCATCTACCACCTTCTCCCACTTTGATGCTAAATAGGACTCTAGTGGAAATGGTTGATTGTAATGTCTTGGAGAAGGAGGGGAAGTGGGCGAATTGGAAGCAGGAGAGTGAAAAAGATGATTCCCCAAAGAAGGAGAAATTGTCGATTAACCCCAAGAGCTTGATCCTCCCTGGTAATCCGAGGAAGGCGAATAGAAACTGCAGGGAGAAGACACCAGTTTTATTGTCTCTGATTGGCAAATACGAAAAAAGATTGACAGTATTAAGCGGAGGGAATGCAGGGGGCGGGCTGCAGTGCGAAAGGGGGGGTGGTAACTGAAGCCTCGAGCTCATTGATGACGCGAACCCCTCACGTGACCAGGAGTCGACGTGTGCAGAAGTCCTTACAGTCCGGGGCCTGTTTCCCTGAAGCTGCACCCTATTGCTGGAGAAGGAGAAAAGTGCTCCGGATCCTTTCAGGTCAGTATAAAGGTGGGCGCTGTCTTGGGAACCCGGGGGTATAGGAGTCAGAGAGCAGAAACCAAGCAAGGCCGGCACTGTTTCCCCAACACTACTGTTCTACCAAACTCCCATTTTTGTGCAGGAAATTGTGGGCTGTCTGGTGGGGGAAAGCGGGGGTGGAGAGGGAGAATGGTAGCCAATTGAGGGTCGCGAGAGAGAGACATAGAAGCAATTTGGAAATAACCTGCGTCTCCAGTTCCCCGCCTGCCGAGAACCGGTCGGCCACGGGGAAGGAGGGCGGGGTTGCCGTAAAAGGTGGGAGAGGATGAGGACGTGGGGAAACTTTAGACTAACAAGGCCTAGAATCGTGAAAGGGAGTCGTGATTTGGGTACTGGCTTGCTCACCGAGCACTCCTGTTGGTCTGCAGGACTCTTGGTCTTTTGGGCGTGACACAAACTGAGTGAGGGAAGAGGGAGAAAGATCCCCAGGATCCCTGCAGGTCAGTGTAAGAGTGCAACTGCCTCAGGTCCCTTGGGGTGGGAGTGTGGATGACACCAAAGCACATCTCCGGGTCGCCGCAGCTTCTCCCCATCCGGATAAAGCGCCAGCGGCCTTTGCAGAGCCTGCAGCGGAAATGAGGCGGGGGAGGGTAAGGGGGAGGCTGGAGAGGCGTGGAAGGGGGAGGGGAGGCCAGAGACTGGACCAGCCGGTCTCAGGTGAGAGGCAGAAGGTTGGGATGGCTAGGGAAAGCTCAAAAGGGCGGGAGTGTTAGAGAACAGCGGCAGTGAGGGAGGGGTTAATCGCTTCCGCGCAGCAGGCATTTCTGGGCTAGGAGAGGCCTGTAGCAGCGCCTGCTGGGAAATGGTGGGCTGGAGCGGGAAGAGAAGATGGAGCTGGAGCGAGAGGGGGAGGGAAGGGAGGTGGAGGAAGGGGTGGAGTCAGGGGAGTTTTGAACCTGGGGATCTAGCCTTCTCTAGTTGGAAAACTTGGACAGTTTAGGGACCTGAATGAGAAAAGGCCAGTCCCTATGGGAATCCATACTCTGGCTGCTGGTCTGTTTGCTTGGCGTCTAGTCGTTTTGTTTCCTTATTTTCTAGGATTAATTTATTTAAAAAGAAAATAATAGAAAAATACTCAACATGCAAAAGTCTTGTGAAGAAAATGAAGGAAAACCACAGAACATGCCAAAAGCCGAGGAAGACCGCCCTTCAGAAGATGTACCGCAGGAGGCAGAAGGAAATCCTCAGCCTTCCGAAGAAGGTGTAAGCCAGGAAGCAGAAGGAAATCTAAGAAGCGGGCTGACTGAACCTGGCCAGGGATTTAAAGAGGACACTCCCGTTAGGAATTTGGACCCTGAAGAAATGCTAAGAGGAGTAGATGAATTGGAAAGGCTTAGGGAAGAAATAAGAAGAGTAAGAAACAAGTTTGTGATGATGCATTGGAAGCAAAGACATTCACGCAGCCGTCCTTATCCTGTGTGCTTTAGGCCTTGAGTGTTTTTTTTTTTAATTTTTAAATTTTTTTTTTTTTTGGTCTGATAGTAAAATTTGGCCCCTGGCCCCTGCTTTCTTTCTGTTAGTATTTTCTGATGTATCTTTTACCTTTGTTTTACTTTTAATTATCTGGTGGGATTTTGTTTTATGTAGTTTCCTTGTTACCAGCATCTCACTGGATTTTGTATTTTGAACCATTCTCCAGGTCTATTTTCAATTGGAAAGTTTCACACATATGCATGAAAATATGTTCATTCCTTAGTGTAAAGTAAAGCATAACAAGTTACAAAGCAGCATATTTAGTATCAGCTCACATATGTAGGATAAAATCCCAAATTGTGTGTGTGCATGTGCGTGTGTATACATGCGTACATACATACATACATATGTACCTATATCAAAAACTGCTTATTCCTGTGTGGTGTGAGTTGTTTTTGTTTTTTTATTTTTATTTTTTTTGCTTATGTGTATTTTTTAATGAACGTGTCACAGACAGAATTAATTTTTTTTAATAAGTAAGACTCAATCAAATAATTTGCAACTAGCTTATAAGGGCAATGGGGGCACGTAAACTCTTGATGAAATAACTATTAAAATGTAAACCTCAAATCACCTCTGGATCTCTTAGCCAGAGGAATAAAACTGGCAATGATTACAGATGCACTTGCTTAAGACTTGATCTTTTTATGGGGAAAACATTTGCCTCACCGGGCTGCTGTGGGGAAGAAAGGTAACTGACCTGTGCTTGGTGGGCTCTTGTTCCCACCTGTGCGTACAGAATCCCAACCCACTACGGAACATCAGTTATTTGAGGGTGGGCCCTGACATGACTCAACCTGTGCTCAGGAACAAGTTCAACAGGCAGGGAGGTGGGGGCTTCCATCCCAGTCCTCTGCTGGTGAGCTCCACCTCAGTCTCCTCCCTTGGGTCCTGTCATGCCTCTAGGCACTGCTGCCTCTTCCCCCGGGTCCTTTGCTCTCTGCTAGCCCCACAGCTTCTGGGGCACTGGAGTCCTCAAGTGGCAAAACCCCATGGAGTTACCTGGAGTCCCCAGTGGGTTGAACCCCCACTCTGTTTTCTGAAGCTTCTCTCTGCTTTATAGTGACACTTAACACAGGTAGGGACTGTTCCAGGATTGCTTGGGCCGCGATGTCTTGCAGAGTTCTTAGCAAAACAGCCCCTTCTGTTTTTAATCCCAGGACCCCTCCTCTCCATAGGAGTCAGATACGATGAGTCCATTCTGGGAGCTGGACTGGGATAGAAGTTTGAGTGAAAGATATGCTGTACTGAGAGCTGCTGCCCTAAATCTAAGGACTAAAGTTGTGTCTTGATTCTCTTGCGACATGATTTCTCCCTGAAGGCTCCTGGCGGGCCTGCCTTACAGGTTCTGAAAATTGCACAAAGGAATACAGGAAACAGGTCTAAGGGAATAGTCTTCGCCCCATCCCATCCCCAGTTGAAAAATGAAGAAAGGATTGCAAAGGCACTAAGAACTTTATAAATGCACTTGAAGTTGAATGGCTACTACCGTGTTTCCCTGAAAATAAGACCTAGCCGGACAATCAGCTGTAATGCGTCTTTTGGAGCAAAAATTAATAAAAGACTGGTCTTAAAGTAAAATAATAAAATGAGGCGAGGGAGGGTAAGGGGGAGACTGGAGAGGTGTGGAAGGGGGAGGGGAGGCCAGAGACTGGACCAGCCGGGTCTTATATTAATTTTTGCTCCAAAAGACACATTAGAGCTGATTGTCTGGCTAGGTCTTATTTTCGGGGAAGCACGGTATGTAAATATTAGGAATTATATTTCCCCTACAGATCAAACAAAGACTATCTTTTCCTCCTGATATCTCCACATACTTGTGTTTAACTGACACATATCATGCTTTAATATTTAATTGATTTCTTGATTGAGGAGCCATTAGGTTTTGTCCAAATTCTTCCATTAACTCAGTAATTGTCCACAAGTCTTATTTCTCCAGTATTGTAACAAGCAATTCCAAGAAGAAACAGTTCATGAAGTAGATTGCACTCCAAATGTTTTATCCAAGTCTTACATAATCACTTGCATTAGAATCACCTAGGACACGTCTTTAAAATACTGATTTCTGGACCCCATCTAAGATTCACTGATTGAAGTTAGGCTATGGAAGTAACAGTTCAGAAGTTCCTCCAGGTGCTTATGATACATGCTGAAACATGAGGACAACAGGTATATACAGTATGCTTTCCATTGTTACAAATATGAAACATAAAATAATCAGAAAAAATTGTTGGTTAATGTTTATTGAAATTCAGGAGGTAGAGGTCTGTAACAGCATTTATTTTTTAAGTATGAACTTTTAAAGGAAAAGATTGACAGATTTATACTTAAAATTTAAAAGATTCCCTTTAACAAAGAAAAACAAGATAAAAAGCTAAGGGAGGGAATGTAATATAAGATGCTTTTTTTTTTTTTTTTTTTTTTTTTTTAATTTATTGGGGTGACAATTGTTAGTAGAATTACATAGATTTCAGTTGTGCAATTCTGAATCACATCATCCATAAATCACACTGTGTGTTCACCACCCAGAGACAGCTCCCCTTCCATCACCGTACATTTGATCCCCCTCACCCTCATCCCCCACCCCCCAACCCCCTTACGCTCTGGTAACCACCAAATTACGTTCCCCAGATTAATTTTCAAACCCCGTTTGGCCATGCATTCACTTCTCCATCAGTAAAATATATCCAAGTTCTCTTGTCTGTGATCAGCTCACAAAAACAGTGAGCCAACCCTGTGCCCTTTGGCTTTCTTGTTTTTGTTTTTCTACTATGCAGTGGCATTTTGGGGGATGTTTATCTCTAGACCAGTCTTCAAGGTTACAGCAGCCTGGTGGGTACTGGTGGAGCAGGATTCTGGTTGGAGTGAGATGAGGGTCCAGGAACTCACAGGCAGTTTTTTTTTTTTAAATAGGTACTAGTAATGTTATTTTCTTCTTAAAATATTTTTATTAGTTTCAGGTGTACAAAACAATGCAATAGTTAGACATTTCACCCCTTACAAAGTGATAACCCCCTCCCCCAATCTATTGCCCCTCTGACATCGTATATATCTATTACAATTCTATTAATTCTATTCCCTTTGCTGTACTCCATATCTTGTGACTATATATATATATATATATATATATATATATAAAATTATAGTTGACATACAATATTATTCAGCTTCAGCTTCAGGTGTACAGTGCAGTGATCAGGCTTCTACACCATCCATGAAGTGGACTCCCTAATAAGACAGGTGCCCATCTGACACCCTACAAAATCTTTACAATATTATTGATTATATTCCCCAAACTGTCTTTCATATCCCCGTGGCAATATTGTGGTTACCAATTTATGCTGTCTAATCCCTCCCCCTTCTCCCTCATCCCCAACCCCCCTCCCTTCTGGTAACCATCAGTTTTTCCTCTATGTCTCTGAGACTATTTCTGTTTACTTTGCTCATTTATTCAGTTCTTTAGATTCCACATATGAGACTCACAGGCAATTTTCCAGACAGGACGAGTCCATCCTCCTGGCACTCTGAGGGGTGGCGCTCAGGCGGGATGTGGAAGGGCTCACTCCAACCGCACTCCTCTCCACAGTGGTCTGATTTGTGTTTCTCTGCTCCAGCCTGCATTGGGCACCAGACCCTCCTATGGCCGTGCTGTTCTGGACATACTTACTTGGAGGACAATGACTTGTCCCATTGCAGGTCAGAACACTTTGCATTTCCCTCCTGTCCATTTTCTCTTTTGGGGAACTTTTTGTAAGGGACTAGATACAGCCTCAAAGATTCCTAATTGCAAACGTGGGTCATGATAGTCTTTGGCCAAGTATTTGTCTGAACTGGGTCTGACCAGATAACTTGGAGTTAAAGCAGAAGGGGCTGGCCCTTCTCTCAGAGTCCAGTGAAGTAGCTCCCAAAACAATTGTGGTGAAAATGGGGATAGATTTCAAACAAGACCTCTTTTACCCTTCTCCTATCTTGTTCATACTCCCAGAAGAGCCTTGGATGTGCCGCAGCCTGTTTTGCTTGTTCTATGGTGACTGTAGCTGTGTGTGATCCCGGTGCAGTGCTTGTGATGTCTGCATCCCCCCAGGCCCAGAGGCACAGGGACCCCAGGTAAAGGGAGCTTGGGAAGGTACTACAGCTCAGGAGAAAAGGGGTGTTACCTTCTGTGTGAATGCCTGTATGCATTACAGGCCCAGCCCACAAACTGGGGGCCTGGGCAGTCAAGCTGTGAATTGAGGTAAAGGTGCTTTTGAAGGCATTGATGGTGGAGAAAGCAATGCCATTGTGACCCTTGCTCTTCAGGTCTGTCATGTGAGGAATCATTACCACTTTTTCTGACATCCTAAAGGACTGGTTGAACAATAAGGTGAAGATAAAATTCAAATTCTTGGGTTTAGGAAGGGAAAGTGGTTAAGTGTATGGTCTTAGAGCCAGATAAACCTGGGTTGCGATCTGGGCTATTCCCTTTACAGTATGTGACCTTGCATAAATCAGTTATCTTCGTTGTTGGAGGACACCTGCTACCGTGGAGACTAGGCCATTCATAGTGTCCCTGAACATAAAAGTCTTAAAGAGAAAATTTCCTCTCCTCCACCATTATTGCTGTTATCAACATCATCATCGTCATCATCATCATCATCATGGCATGGTATTGAGTGAATACTTAGTGGATTACCGTTGGGCACAAGCCACATACGGTGAAGGTTTATAACGATCAGTGGCCAAGCTCTGGAAATTCATCATCTGAAAGGGTTGATCCAGTAGAATGGTAAAATATTGACTAGAATTGGATTCTCTGCTTATATGAAGTGTGAGGCCGCCGGATTGGTTCACTCATGTGTAAAATGAGTATAACCCTATACAACCCACAAGACTATTGTGGGAAATAAATGAAGAGAGTTATATGAAATTCCTGGCCTTCAGAGAATGTTAGATCTTTAATCATCATAATCATTAATGTTGTTGTCGTCGTCGTCATCATCCTTGAGTGATGTTGAGATAATATTCAAATAAAACTCAGAAAATCCATGCTTCCTTGACTCTACACCACCCTTCTAAAGCAAAAGTTTATGCTCGTTCCTTTCATCCAAACTTATCCCTTGTATGAAAGAAGTAAATAGTAATACACTAAACGGAATAACTGTCATTCATTTGGAATTATAAAAGATAATTGAATTCTATCTACATTTATATCATTTGTGCACTCTGGTGCGGTTTCTGTAATGTAGGATGAGAAAGAAAATTCCCTCCACATTTTCATTTTACTTAGTTACCTGCCAGAAAATTTGAAATCACGAGGAAAACCTTACTGTCATGAATTACAAAATATGATGCAGAAATATATAATTGACATGGAAAGCTGTTCCTGACATTCTGTTTTGTGAAAAAATCAGATGCAAAATACACACACACACACACACACACACACACACACTCATTAAGGATCAGTATCAAAATATTTGAAGTGAATATTTCTAGATGGTGTTTTCATGGAAAATTTTCTAACTTCATCTTTGTCCTTCTATCCAGTTTTAACTTTTTCAATGAGCATGTGGAGTTTTTACGATTAAAAAAAAAGTAAAAGTGAAAATAGTATAATTCTGTTTCTCCTTTCTCTTCCGTGAGATGGGGCTGTTGGCTCTTCCAGTTTCTTGTTTGCTTTCTGTCCCACCTTACTTCTGAGAAGAACCTGGTATAAGCGTCCGACTTCTGCGGGTCCAGGCTGAGAAGCTTCCCCTCTCTATGCTACCTCCTCGCCACTCTCCCTTGTCAGCTAAATTTATGCTGTTTCTGTCGTTGGTCACAAGGGGGCATTTCATAACTATGTTATAAATATCCTCACACGAAGTGATATTAATTTTTCAAAAATAAAATTTGCAATAAACATAACAAATAACATTATGAAACTGATTCCCAATTCTGCTTTTAAAATACACAGGTGTAGGAAAATACTGGAAGGATATACCCTCAGTTGCATTTGCTAGAGATTCACAAATATACTAGTATATTTCTTTTTTTTTTAATTAAAGTTTATTGGGGTGACAATTGTTAGTAAAGTTACATAGATTTAAGATGTACAATTCTATATTACATCATCTATAAATCCCATTGTGTGTTCACCACCCAGAGTCAGTTCTCCTTCCATCACCGTATATTTGATCCCTTTTACCCTCATCTACTACCCCCTCCCCCCTTACCCTCTGGTAACCACTAAACTATTGTCTGTGTCTATGAGTTTTTGTTTCTCATTTGTTTGTCTTGTTCTTTTGTAGTTTTTGGTTCATATACCACATATCAGTGAAATCATATGGTTCTCTGCTTTTTCTGTGTGACTTATTTCACTTAGCATTATACTCTCAAGATCCATCCATGTTGTCACAAATGGTCCTATTTCATCTTTTCTTACCGCCGAATAGTATTCCATTGTGTATATATACCATAACTTCTTTATCCATTCATCTATCGAAGGACATTTTGGTTGTTTCCATGTCTTGGCCACCGTAAATAAAGCTGCAATGAACATTGGAGCACACGTGTCATTATGGATTAATATTTTCAGCTTTTTGGGTAGATACCTAGGAGAGGGATTGCTGGGTCATATGGTAGTTCTATTTTTAATTTTTTGAGGAACCTCCACACTGCCTTCCATAGCGGCTGCACCAGTCTGCATTCCCACCAACAGTGTGTGAGGGTTCCTTTTTCTCCACAGCCCATCCAACACTGGTTACTATTTGTCTTGTTGATGATAGCCACTCTAACTGGGGTGAGGTGATATCTCATTGTGGTTTTTATTTGCATTTTTCTGATAATCAGTGATATTGAGCATTTTTTCATATGTCTATTTGCCATTTGTATGTCCTCTTTGGAGAAATGTCTCTTCAGGTCCTCTGCCCATTTTTCAATTGGGTTGTTTGTTTTTTTCTTGTTGAGTTTCATGAGTTCCTTGTATATTTTGGATATTAGCCCCTTATCGGAGGCACTGTTTGCAAAAATCTTCTCCCATTCAATTGGTTGCCTCTTTGTTTTGTCGATGGTTTCTTTTGCTGTGCTTCTGGTTTTAAGTTTGATATAGTCCCATTCGTTTGTTTTAGCTTTTACTTCCCTTGCCTTTGGGGTCAAATTCTTAAAATGTTCTTTGAACCCAAGATCAGTACATTTCATTTATTTACTCATTCAACAGATATTTACTGGATGCCTACTATGTGTCAGGCTGTGCTAGCCCAAATCAATTTATCCATCCCAGAGTTTTCTCCTGAGACTCTATATTCAACTGCTTACTTATATTGATCACTTGGACTAAGATAAATGTTATCCAACCATATGGGCATAATGCTGCATGGACAATATTCATTACTTTGAACTAGTTGATCCCTAATCCTGGGGGCTCACCACAGACATAGGTACTCACACATATGTACATTCACACGTTTACATTTATATTTCTATATCTGTATATCTATATCTATCTATTTATATCTATATCTGTATATCTATTGAAAGCCAAATAAGTGCCTTTTTCAGACTGCTGTCGGCTCTCTGCGTGGACATGCTTCTCACCCTGCTCAGACTCTGAAATCTTGCTCTAATCTGCCACACACTCTCCAAGTGGGTGCTCTTTTCAACCAAATAGAACCCTAATACCCCTCACCTGGCTGTCTCCTACCTGGGAAGCCCTCCTTACAATTCTTAGGCACTCACTCTCTATGATGAGCCACTGTCCGAGGATGGATGCCTTTCTTACCCTGCTCAGGCCGACACAGCTTTTTATCTCTCATATGCTCTTCCCCATTTAATGGTGTCAGGACTGAATTGTTTGGGAATGGATGAGGGAAAGGAACACAAATAGCTTTTTAATTCTGTGTTATGACTTAACTATGTGAATATATTACCAAGCTAAAAATATAAAACATGTTGTGGTTAAGTTAAATTCAAACGTGAATAGAATTTATGTGTTGTGAAATTGCTCAGAAAACAGCACTTGATCACAAACAGATCACCACCTTCATACCCAATTGAGGACATCATCTGTCAATAACTCCATTAAGATGATGTTGCTTCTGACTACATGTAAACAGAATAAGCAGAGGAAGAATCAATAAAATTTCTGCTCCCAACTTTGTGTGGGCAAAAAGAAGGTATACTTGTGAGCCAATCAGCAAATAGCTCCTTCTGAGCCTCTGAGGTTTCTGGAGATGCACAATTTAAACATTAGCAGAAATCACTGAAGCATAATGAGAGTGGGCACCTGCCTGCTACCCTGGCACCTCACTTCTTGAGAAGATAGCCCCTCCCCACCCACCATACACATGCTGGAAAGGGGTAAGAGACAGGGCATCCTTTGTTAAGGACTATAAGAGGGGTGGAGACCCCATGTGCTGTGCATCAGTAACAGAGATGGGAGACAGCACTTCTAGTTGACATGGTCTCAAGTGCTGTGTGATCAGAGCTGGGCCACATGGAATGAGCAGTACAAGGATCTAGGAGGAAGAGGAGGTCAAAAGAGGAAAGGGGAAAAATGGAACTCCAACTCAGTGTCCTGACTTTCTGCCCTTACTGGGTCTTCCTTACCTTCCCTTGGATGAGTGAGGGTTTTACTGCCCTGTTTGAAGACCTGTAACAATCTGCCTGAAGGCATCTTGCAATGGAGACCAATTGTCCTCATTTTCTCCCCTTTAGCCCCACAGCCACACTCATTTTCTCTAAGTCTATAACTAGGATAAAATCCCAGCATACCAGGGCAGGATGGCGGGGGTAAGTTGGGGTGGAGGGATGGGGGGTGGGTAGGAGAACAATGCAATTAGAAAAATCAACTAGCTCACACACCAGATGAATGGCAAGTTCTTAAAGATGTATATTGTTATATTAGGAAATAAAACATTACCTACTTCAGTCTCATTTTGGATTGAGGTCGTCCCAAAACAATAGGTGCCAATGACTTCCAAATTCCAAAGTGTAAAACAGGTGATGAAAACAGACCTTGCAAAGGACTTAGATGAGTACTGACTTGGTTCCCCTTAGATAACCACCTTCCAGCCTTAAATAACTACTTCCAGCCCACAAAAGACATTTGAGAGGCCAAGAAGATTGTTGGAGATTAGAAGATTTCTAATGAGAATCGTTGGCATTTCATGAATGTTTCCACTATAGGGAAGGAGGAGGCATTCTCCCTTGTCACCTTAAGCCTAAGGCAAGAAGCTTCTATGGGACTAATCAGAGCCCCTGGAATTTGGTAATGATGCTGGAGGAGCAAACCCCCCGGAGTGGAGACTCAAGCTCTAGGCCCTGAAAATTCTTGGCTTTATGTAGTATAGAATTCAAACGTGAGCTGACACAGTTTAAAGTGAAAGTAAGTTTATTTAGCAGAAAGTAAGAAAAGGCCACCCCACAGAGTGGCAGTCTCTAATTGCTAGCGGAAGAGAGACTCCTCCATCCACTGGGCTAGGGTTTATATGTGTTTTCTTGCATCTATGGAAAATTTCTTGGTATAAGAAAAGACGGAAAGAAGAACAATGATAGTTTATCTTTAACTTCTGTAAGATATAAGAAGAATAGGGGCAAATTTATCTTTAACTTTTGTAAGGTACAACCTGTGGAATGTTTGTAATAGGTTTAACCACGGGAATTACTATAATGGACTCTCTTTGCTCAATAGCCTTCAGATGGTTTGTTCTGTGTGATTGATTAACATCTGCTTGAATTCTGTGTCTTGCAGCACGTAGGCAGCAGGCTTGGAATCCAGCCTCCTAGTTCCTTCTTTTGTAAAAAAAAAAAAAAAATTATTACGCCCCTTCTCTATGTTAGTAACACAGTAAATATCTAACTAATTTCTGAGAAATCTAAAAGACTGACTGGCCAGCTGCTTTGACATCAGCATGAAGAAATTTTGAGAAGAAACTGGACTTCTTGAATTTGGGAGTTAAATTGAGCAAAGGATGTGTGTGTGGTTCCTGTAGACATAACATGGGCCATGCAGGAGATAGGACTAGTTTGGGGATGCCATAGATCTAGGTCATGATGGTCTTCTGGAGGAGCAAGGAAACCTCATCAGAAACAACCGGGAGATACACTATTGGAAGCTTAAAGGCTAAAGAAGGAGTCAAAAGTGACTAGACCGGGGATATATGTTTGGCTATGTCAAGAGAACAGCAGGTGAGAGCTCTTGAACAATGGGTGACGCCCTGCAGAATACACAAAGGAACCAGAAAAGGGAAGGAATCAACTTTAAGTACCCTTTGTTTTTAAATGCCTAAAAATAAAAAGCCAAATTGAGAGCTAACAAGTGTTTACTTGAGATCCAAAAGCATAGCTATTCAGGAAGCAATAATTCAGACAGAAACTCAAATAGTGTTCCATTAGGAGGTGAAGGCAATGGGTATTTATGGAAAAGGGAAGGAGAATAATTATTATACATGAATAGAAGCAAGGAATTCTACGGGTGTTAATAACATAAGGGAAGAATTTCTATAGGTGCAATAAGCTAACATAGTGATGTTAATTCTAAAGAATATCTTTACTTTTCAGTTGGTAGTCATGTCTGCTTTCCTATGAGCTTTGCAAACAGTTATTTGGAATACAATGCTGTTTTATTCCCAGTCCTAAGATTATTTTGCCCAGTTTAAGCATTCCAAAGGTTTGAGGAGTAAGACGTGCATGGCAGTTTTTCTGGGATGGGGTCTCCGACTTTATTTTAAAGTAGCTCCATTTATATTATTTTTTACACTTTCTAGCCTGGAAAGTGCTAATACTAGATGGCCACAACAGTAGCAGTTATATTCGACTTTAATTTTTTCTTACTTCTTCTCTGCCCTCGTTGAATGGAAACTCTTGTGTGACTACAACTGATAGGAGAATTTTTTTTCTTTACAAAAGCCAGCAGGAAAGTCATGGGACATATCCTAGATTTCACCTAGAGGATAGGAGAACTAATGCCAAAGAGTGGGTTTGCATGAGTAGCAGGAAGAAAAAATTGTTTTATTATTGCATCCTACAAGTTATGCTCTACATATAACTTTTGGAAAGACTGTCAAACTGTTTTCCATGGTGACAGCATGATTATATCGTCCCACCAGCAATGTATGAAGGTTACAATGTTCCATCCACATCCTTACCAGCACTTGTTATATGTGTTACCAGCTAATATATATATATATATATATATATATATATATATATATGTATGTATATATAATATATATACACATATATATGTATACATGCATATATATATGTATATACATATATATGTATATACATATATATGTATGTATTAGCCTTGCTAGTGGGTTTGAGTGCCTAAGAGGAACATCTCCACTGGTTCTGCTCTTGTCTAATCTTTCTGCAGAAATTGGTCCTCCTGATGGATTTACTCCTGGACCAGACTTTGCCATTCACTTAGAAATGTTTAGCCTAATGGTCAGAATCCACTCACATTTTACATTGTTCTCCACACATGTCCTTGGACATTTGTGAGTATGTCCTGCTGCCTTCCAAATGCAATTTCTGGGCCCTGGCATCCTTCTCAGATCTCATTATCAGACGGGATCTGAATAGGTCATTTATCTGAAGCTATACTTGACTAATTGTGATGAGTGTGGGAAACTTCCAAAAATGAGAAAAAGAGAGAAGACACCCTATGTGAAAGATTCACAGAGTGTTCAGCTTCTTTCAGTTTATGGAGACCCCAGCGATCTTGCCCTTGCCCTAGAGTGCTGAGACATGACTCTTGTTTTTGTGTTCTTACTTACAAGAACCATTTTCCTCATTTGCCAATGATAGGAATGCTTATGTAGAAAGCTGTAGGGAATCTACAGTTGGCTACTATAACAAATAAATGAATTTAGCAATGTCATAAGATACAAGGTTAATATAGAAAAATCAATTGTATTTCTTATATAGTAGTGGCAAAAAACTAGAAAACTTAATTTTAAATTCCATTTACAACAGCAACAAAATCCATAAAATACCTAGGGACAAATCTAACAAAATATGTCCAAGACCACCACAATGACAACTATAAAACATTGTTGACAATTTAGTAAGACCTGAATAAATGGAAGCTATACCGTGTTCATGTATTGAAAAACTCTATTAATATAGTTATTCTCACCAAATCAACTTACAGATTCCCGATAAAAGTTCCTGCAGGCTTAAAAAAATATATAACCAGCTAATTCTAAAATTTATTTGAAAATTCAAAGGACCTAGAATATCCAAAGCAATTTTAACAGAGAAGAACAAAGTTGCAGAACTTTCCCTACCCAATTTCAAGACTCATTATAAGGTTACAGTAATCAAGACAGTTTGATATTGGTGAAAAGATAGACATATAGATCAACGGAATAGAGAGTACAGAAACAGACCTACATATATATGAGCACTTGATTTTTGACAAAGGTACAAAAGCTATACAATGGAGAAAGAAAAAAGTCTTTTCAACAAATGGTACTGTATTAATTAGATATCAATATGCAATAAAATTAACACCAGAGTTTACACCATCCATAAAAATTAACCTGAAATGGTTTATAGACCAAAATAAAAAGCCTAAAAGTATAAAACTATTACAAGAAAATATAGGAGAAAATCTTCATAACTTTGAATTAGTCAGCACATTTTTTCTTATTAGTTTCCCGTGTACAAAACAATGTAATAGACATTTACACCCCTCATAAAGTGATAACCCTCCCACAATCTACTACCCCTCAGACATGGTATATAGCAGTTACAATTCCATTGACTCTATTCCCTATACTGTACTCCATATCCTGTGACTATATGTATATTAAAATATAGTTGACATTCAGTATTATTCAGCTTAAGCTTCAGGTGAACACTGCAGTGGTCACGCATTTACACTATCCATGAATTGGTCTCCCTAATAAGACAAGTGCCCATCTGACACCCTACAAAATCTTTACATTATTGATTATATTCCCAAACTGTCTTTCCTATTGCCAAAGATTGTGGTTACCAATTTGTGCTTTCTAATCCTCTCACCTTCCCTCTCCTATCTAGCAACTCTGTTTTTTCTCTATATCTCTGAAACTGTTTCTGATTAGTTTACTCATTTATTTTGCTCTTTAGATCCCACATATAAATGAGATTATATGATATTTGTCTTTCTCCATCTGATTTATTTCACTTACCATAATATCTCTAGGTCGATTCATATCGTTGCAAATGTTAAGATTTCATTCTTCTTTATGGCCGAGTAGTACCCAAATGTATAAATGTACCAGTGGTTTTTTTCTTTTAATTAAAGTTTATTGGGGTGACAATTGTTAGTAAAGTTACATAGCTTTCAGGTGTACAATTCTGTAACACATCATCTATATATCACATTGTATGTTCACCACCCAGAGTTAGTTCTCCTTCCATCACAATATATTTGATCTCTTTTATGCTCATCTACCACACACCTCAACCCTTAACCTCTGGGAACCACTAAACTATTGTCTGTGTCTATGAGATTTTGTTTCTCATTTGTTTGTCTTGTTCTTTTGTAGTTTTTGGTTTATATACCACATATCAGTGAAATCATATGGTTCTCTGCTTTTCAGTCTGACTTGTTTCGCTTAGCATTATACTCTCAAGATCCATCTATGTTGTCACAAATGTTCCTATATCATCTTTTCTTATCGCCGAATGGAATTCCATTGTGCATATATACCACAACTTCTTTATCCATTCATCTATTGAAAGACATTTTGGTTGTTTCCATGTCTTGGCCAATGTAAGCAAAGCTGCAATGAACATTGGAGCACACGTGTCTTTATGTATAAATGTTCTCAGATTTTTGGGTAGATACCCAGGTGAGGGATTGCTGGGTCATATGGTAATTCTATTCGTAATTTTTTGAGGAACCTCCACATTGCCTTCCATAACGGCTGCACCAATCTACATTCCCACCAAAAATATATGAGGGTTCCTTTTTCTCCACAGCCTCTCCAACACTTGTTACTATTTGTCTTGTTGATGATAGCCCTTCTGACTGGGGTGAGGTATATCTCACTGTGGTTTTTATTTGCATTTCTCTGATGATTAGTGATGTTGAGCATTTTTTCATATGTCTATTTGCCATTTGTATGTCCTCTTTGGAGAAATGTCTCTTCAGGTCCTCTGCCCATTTTTCAATTGGGTTGTTTGTTTTTTTCTTGTTGAGTTTCATGAGTTCCTTGTATATTTTGGATATTAGCCTCTTATCGGAGGCACTATTTGCAAAAATCTCCCATTCAGTTGGTTGCCTCTTTATTTTGTCGATGGTTTCTTTTGCTATGCAGGAGATTTTAACTTTCATATAGTCCCATTCGTTTATTTTGGCTTTTATTTCCCTGGCCTTTGGAGTCAAATTCTTAAAATGCTCTTTGAACCCAAGGTCCATAAGTTTAGTACCTATGTTTTCTTCTATGCAGTTTATTGTGTCAGGTCTTATGCTTAAGTCTTTGATCCATTTTGAATTAATTTTGGTACATGGTGACAGATAGCAGTCCAGTTTCATTCTTTTGCAAGTGGCTATCCATTCTCCCAGCACCATTTATTGAAGAGGCTGTCTGTCCTCCATTGTATGTTTTTAGCTTCTTTGTCAAAAATTATCTGTCCATATTTATGTGGTTTTATTTCTGGGTTCTCAATTATATTCCATTGGTCTATGTGCCTGTTTTTCTGCCAATACCATGCTGTTTTGATTATTGTAGCTCTGTAGTACAAGCTAAAGTCAGGGAGTGTGATACCTCCAGTATTGTTCTTTTTTCTTAAATTTGCTTTGGCTATTCAGGGTCTTTTGTGGTTCCAAACAAATCTGATGATTTTTTGTTCTATTTCTTTAAAAAATGCCATTGGGATTTTGATGGAGATTGCATTAAACCTGTGTATTGCTTTGGGTAATATGGCCATTTTAACTATGTTGATTCTTCTAATCCATGAGCATGGAATGTCTTTCCATTTCATTGTGTCTTCTTCAATTTCTTTCAAAAATGACTTATAGTTTTCAGCATATAGGTCCTTCACATCCTTGGTTAAGTGTATTCCTAGGTATTTTATTCTTTTTGCTGCAATTGCAAAAGGAATTGTTTTTTGTATTTCTTTTTCTGAGATTTCATTGCTAGTATATAGGAATGCAATGGACTTTTGTACGTTGATTTTGTAGCCAGCAACTTTACTATATTCGTTGATTGTTTCTAATAGCTTTTTGGTGGAGTCTTTAGGGTTTTCTATATATAGCATCATGTCATCTGCAAAGAGTGATAATTTAACTTCTTCATTTCCAATTGGATGCCTTCTATTTCTTTCTCTTGCCTGATTGCTCTGGCAAGGACTTCCAACATAATGTTGAAAAGCAGAGTTGATAGGGGACAACCCTGTCGTGTTCCTGAACGTAGAGCAAAGGGCTTCAGTTTTTCACCAGTAATTATAAGATTAGCGGAGGGCTTGTCATATATGGCCTTTATTATGTTAAGGTATTTTCCTTCTATACCTATTTTATTAAGTGTTTTAATCATAAATGGATGTTCTATCTTGTCAAATAGTTTTTCTGCATCAATTGATATAATCATATGATTTTTGTCCTTTGTTTTGTTTATGTGATGTATCACATTGATGGATTTGTGGATGTTGAACCATGCTTGTGCCCGGGGATGAACCTTACTTGGTCGTGATGAACAATCTTTTAAATGCATTGTTGTATTCGATTTGCTAGAATTTTGTTTAGGATTTTTGCATGGGTATTTATCAGAGATATTGGTCTGTAGTTTTCTTTTTTTGTGTGTTGTCCTTACCAGGCTTTGGTATCAGGGTAATGTTGGCCTCATAAAATGACATGGGGAGGACTGTTTCTTCTTCAATTTTTTGGAAGAGTTTGAGCAGGATTGGTATCAGATCCTCTTTGAACGTTTGGCAGAATTCCCTAGTGAAGCCATCTGGTCACAGACTTTTGCTTTTGGGAAGGTTTTTGATGACTGAATTAATTTCGTTACTGGTTATCGGTCGGTTTAGATTTTCCAGTTCTTCATGGTTCAGCCTTGGAAGGCTATATATGTTTCTAAGAACTTGTCCATTTCTTCTAGGTTATTGAATTTTTTGGCATATTGTTCTTCATAGTATTCTTGGATGATCCTTTGTATTTCTGTGGTGTCCGTGATAACTTCCCGTTTTTCATTTCTGATTTTGGTAATTAGTGTCTTCTCTCTTTTTATCTTAGTGAGTATAGCAAAGGGTTTTTCAATTTTGTTAATCTTTTCCAAGAATTAGCTCTTTGTCACATTAATTTTTTCTATTGCCCTTTTGTTCTCTATTTCATTTAGTTCTGCTCTGATTTTTCTTATTTTTTTTCCTCTGCTGACCTTGGGTTTCACTTGTTCTTCTTTTTCTAGTTCTTTAAGGTGTAACTAGAGGTTATTTATTTGGGATTTTTCTTGTGTCTTGAGATAGGCCTGTAATGATATAAATTTCCCTCTTAAAACTGCTTTTGCTGCATTGCAAAAATTTTGGAAGGATGTATTTTCATTGTCATTTGTTTCTATGTATCTTTTGATCTCTCCTCTAATTTCTTCTTTGACCCAGTTGTTCTTTAAAAGTATGTTGTGCATTTGGGATCAAAATGACGGTGTGAGGTGAGCCTGTGTAAAGCTCCCCTGGAATTTAAAACTAGTCGAACAACAATAACTCCACAAAGGACTCCCTACACAACAGACAGGCAAGACGAAGAGGTCCACTACTGAATTCACTGAAAGGTGGGCGAATCGTGTGAGCGGGGGAGGAGAGAAGGGAGAAGTGTGGAGACAGAGGGGCGCGGACGGGCACAGGACGCAGACCTACCTCAGTGCTCCGAGCTCTGAGCATCCTGTAACTACCGCAGCTGCGGGAGAGGGAAGAACTCGGACTGCTAGGGCTTCGCTTATGGCCCACAGGGCTGAGGGGGCAGCATATAACACGGCTGAACCCACGCTCACGGCAGAGTCCTCGGAGAAAAGACTGTAGGAAGAAGGCTGAAAACGGTGGTTTAAGGCCTCACTGCCGAGCAGAGAAAGGAAGCCTTAAGCACTGACTAGCCACCCCATCCCTACACTCCCAGAGCTCACCCCGCCCCCACCTGGCCGGTGGTAGAAGCGGAACAGTGCCAGTGTCAGATCAAAAGAACAGAATATTTGCTGTTCTGAGAACTGTGGACCACAGACAGATTCGTAGCCCAACTAGTTCCGGCAGAAGGGAGGGACCTGTGGAAGCAGGACCAGCTGTGGTGGTGGTCGCTGCCATTTCTTTTGGCCACCTCTCACAACTCACCCTACCCCTGGCCCCACCATTTGGGCGGATCCCTGCCAGAGTAAACAGAACTGCTGAAACATACTGGCTCTGAATCTGGTGCAGGAAGAGCTTTGGAACTTCAAAAGCTCTCCGCATACCCACACAGAAACTGTGCCCTATGACGCAAGTGAACTATTAACAGAGGAGAAGCCCCTCTCCCAGGGAATCCCCCCATTGTGTGAAAAGCTGGAATAGTGCAGAGAAAACATAGCACTACCCTGTGAGAGAAAAAAAAAGGCTACAGTCGGAGAGAAAATAAAACATTCGGCCAACAAGTACTGGAAAACAAAAGAAAGACCTCTTCCTATCAACCTATTGTAGAAGACTCTCCTGTAGATGTCTAGGAAGAGAAATAATAAATCAGTAATTGCATTGAATACCCAAGGCAACAAGACAGCTCAAAAAGAAAGTGAAAAGTCTCCAGAAAAGGAACTTAAAGACATGGAAATATGTGACTTAAATGACAGAGACTTCAAGATTGCAGTTCTGGAAAAACTCAACGAGATGCAAGAAAACACAGAAAGGCAGTTTAATGAACTCAGAAACACAATCAAAGAACAACATGAGCATTTTACGAAAGAGATTGAAATTTTAAAAAAGAACCAAATAGAATTTCTGGAGATTAAGAACTCAATAGAAGAAATGAAGAATGAAATAACCAGCTTAGGTGGTAGAGTTGACCAGATGGAGGAAAGAATCCGTGACATCAAAGGTAGAAACCTGGAAATGACACAGATGGAAGAAGAAAGAGACTTGAGACTTAAAAGAAATGAAAGAACTCTACAAGAACTTTCTGACTCCATCAGAAAGAGCAACATAAGAATAATGGGAATACCAGAAGGAGAAGAAAGAGAGAAGGGAACAGAGAATATATTCAAACAAATTATTGATGAGAACTTCCCAAACTTGTGGACAGAACTGGATCCTCGAATCCAAGAATCAAATAGAACATTTAATTACCTCAATCCCAACAGGCACATTGTATTCAAGCTGTCTAAAATCAACGACAAAGAAAGAATCCTCAAGGCAGCCAGGGAAAAGAAGACTGTAACCTACAAAGCAAAGCACATTAGATTATCATCAGATTTTTCAGCGGAAACTCTACAAGCCAGGAGGCAGAGGAACCAAATATTCAAACTATTGAAAGACAGAAATTATGAGCCAAGAATAATATATCCAGGAAAGACATCCTTTAGATATGAAGGAGGAATAAAGACCTTTCCAGACATACAGAAGCTGAGGGAATTTTCTAATACATGACCTGCACTACAAGAAATACTAAAGGAGGCTAATCGACCACCATCAACAGGGACAATTTGTGGCAATGAAAACATAAAAAGGGGGAGAGTAAAGGCCTGAACCGGAATATGGGAATGGAGAAAGTAAGCGTGCTAAAGAAAATGGAATACTCTAAATATCAAACTTTCTTTTACTTAAACTTAAGTGTAACCACTCAAGAAAAACCCAGAACTCAAATACATACTGTAATAAAAGAAGAAACAGAGGGAAACATCATAGACTACCAGTACACAGAAATAATAGACAACAACAAAAAGGCAAAGAAACAACGGCGACACAGCCTTACCAGAAAACTAAAGATAGAATGACAGGAAATCCTCACATATCGATAATCACCCTAAATGTAAATGGACTGAACTCAGCAATAAAAAGGCACAGAGTAGCAGATTGGATCAAAAAACTAAACCCAACCATATGCTGTCTCCAAGAGACACATCTCAGCTACAAGGACAAGCATAGACTCAAAGTGAAAGGGTGAAAATTGACACTCCAAGCAAATGGTACCCCTAGAAAATCAGGTGTAGCCATAATGAAGTCATATAAAACAGACTTCAGGGTGAAAAACAAGAGACAAAGATGGACATTTCATAATGGTAAAGGGGACTATACTACAAGAAGACATAACAGTCATCAATATTTATGCCCCCAATTAGGGAGCTCCGAAATACACCAAGCAACTACTAAGAGAACTAAAGGGAGAAATTGACTGAAAGACAATTATACTAGGGGACCTAAATACATCACTGACAGCTATGGATAGATCATCCAACCAGAAAATAAATAATGAAATAGCAGCCCTAAATGACACATTAGGTGAAATGGACATAATTGACATATATAGAGCACTTCATCCTAAAACATCAGACTATGTATTCTTTTCTAGTGTACATGGAACATTCTCAAGGATAGATCATATATTGGGACATAAAATCGGCCTCAGCAAATTTAAGAAGATTGAAATCATACCAAGCACATTCTCTGATCACAAGGCTTTGAAATTGGATATCAACTGTAAAAAGAAAGTAGGAAAAAACACAAATACATGGAGATTAAACGACATACTTTTAAAGAACGACTGGGTCAAAGAAGAAATTAGAGGAGAGATCAAAAGATACATAGAAACAAATGACAATGAAAATACATCCTACCAAAATTTTTGCTATGCAGCGAAAGTAGTTTTAAGAGGGAAATTTATATCATTACAGGCCTATCTCAAGAAACAAGAAAATTCCCAAATAAATAACCTCATGTTACACCTTAAAGAACTAGAAAAAGAAGAACAAGTGAAACCCAAGGTCAGGAGAAGAAAGGAAATAACAAAAATCAGAGCAGAACTAAATGAAATAGAGAACAAAAAGACAATAGAAAAAATTAACGTGACAAAGAGCTGGTTCTTTGAAAAGATTAACAAAATTGACAAACCGTTGTCTAGACTCACTAAGATAAAAAGAGAGAAGACGCTAATTAACAAAATCAGAAACGAAAAATGGGAGCTTATCACGGACACCAGAGAAATGGAAAGGATCATCCAAGAATACTATGAAAGACTATATGCCACCAAATTCAATAACCTAGAAGAAATGGACAAGTTCTTAGAAACATATAGCCTTCCAAAGCTGAACCACGAAGAACTAGAAAATCTAAACAGACCGATCACCAGTAATGAAATTGAATCAGTCATCCAAAAACTTCCCTAAAGCAAAAGTCCAGGACCAGATGGCTTCACTAATGAATTCTACCAAACTTTCAAAGAGGATATAATACCAATCCTGCTCAAACTCTTCCAAAAATTTGAAGAAGAGACAGTACTCCGTAACTCATTTTATGAGGCCAACATTACCCTGATACCAAAACCTGGTAAGGACAACACAAAAAAAGAAACCTGCAGACCAATATCTCTGATGAATACCCATGCAAAAAATCCTAAACAAAATTGTACCAAACCGAATACAACAGTGAATTAAAAAGATTATTCATCACGACCAAGTAGGGTTCATCCCTGGGCACAAGGATGGTTCAACATCCACAAATCCATCAATGTGATACATCACATAATCAAAATAAAGGAGAAAAATCATATGATTATACTAATTGATGCAGACAAAGCATTTGACAAGATACAACATCCATTTATGATTAAAACACTTAATAAAATAGGAATAGAAGGAAAATACCCTAACATAATAAAAGCTATATATGACAAGCCCTCAGCCAATCTCATAATTAATGGTGAAAAACTGAAGCCCTTTGTTCTACGTTCATGAACACGACAGGGCTGTCCCCTATCACCTCTGCTTTTCAACATAGTGTTGGAAGGCCTTGCCAGAGCAATCAGGCAAGAGAATGAAATAAAAGGCGTCCTAATCGGGAATGAAGAAGTTAAATTGTCGCTCTTTGCAGATGACATGATGCTATATATAGAAAACCCTAAAGACTCCACCAAAAAGCTATTAGAAACAATCAACGAATACAGTAAAGTTGCTGGCTACAAAATCAATGTACAAAAGTCCATTGCATTCCTATATACTAACAATGAAATCTCAGAAAAAGAAATACAAAAACAATTCATTTTGCAATTGCAGCAAAAAGAATAAAATACATAGGAATAAACTTAACCAAGGATGTGAAGGACCTATATGCTGAAAACTGTGAGACATTTTTGAAAGAAATTGAAGAAGACACAAAGAGATGGAAAGACACTCCGTGCTCATGGATTGGAAGAATCAACATACTTAAAATGGCCATATTACCCAAAGCAATATACAGATTTAATGCGATCCCCATCAAAATCACAATGGCATGTTGTAAAGAAATAGAACAAAAAATCATCATATTTGTTTGGAACCACAAAAGACCCCGAATAGCCAAAGCAATTTTAAGAAAAAAGAACAATACTGGAGGTATCACACTCCCTGACTTTAGCTTGTACTACAGGACAACAATAATCAAAACAGCATGGTATTGGCAGAAAAACAGACACATAGATCAATGGAATAGAATTGAGAACACAGAAATAAAACCACATAAATATGGACAGATAATTTTTGACAAAGAAGGTAAAAACATACATTGGAGGAAAGACAGGTTCTTCAATAAATGGTGCTGGGAGAATTGGAAAGCCACATGGAAAAGAATGAAACTGGACTGCTATCTGTCACCATGTACCAAAATTAATTCAAAATGGATCAAAGACTTAAGCATAAGACCTGACACAATAAACTGCATAGAAGAAAACATAGGTACTAAACTTATAGACCTTGGGTTCAAAGAGCATTTTATGAATTTGACTCCAAAGGCAATGGAAGTAAAAGCTAAAATAAACAAATGGGACTATATGAAACTTAAAAGCTTCTACACAGCAAAAGAAACCATCGACAAAATAAAGAGGCAACCAACTGAATGGGAGAAGATTTTTGCAAACAGTGCCTCTGATAAGGGACTAATATCCAAAATATACAAGGAACTCATGAAACTCCACAAGAAAAAAACAAACAACCCAATTGAAAAATGGGCAGAGGACCTGAAGAGACATTTCTCCAAAGAGGACATACAAATGGCAAATAGACATATGAAAAAATGCTCAATATCACTGATCATCAGAAAAATGCAAATAAAAACCACAATGAGATATCACCTCACCCCAGTCAGAATGGCTCTCATCAACAAGACAAATAGTAACACGTGTTGGAGAGGCTGTGGAGGAAAAGGAACCCTCAGGTAGTGTTGGTGGGAATGCAGACTGATGTGGCCGTTATGGAAGGCAGTGTGGAGGTTCCTCAAAGAATTACGAATAGAATTACCATATGACCCAGCAATCCCTCTCCTGGGTATCTACCCAAAAAATCTGAAAACTTCTACACATGAAGACACGTGTGCTCCAATGTTCATTGCAGCTTTGTTTACGGTGGCCAAGATATGGAAACAACCAAAATGTCCTTCAATAGATGAATGGATAAAGAAGTTGTGGTATATATACACAATGGAATATTATTCGGGGTAAGAAAAGATGATATAGGAACATTTGTGACAACATGGTTGGATCTTAAGAGTATAATTCTAAGGAAATAAGTCAGATAGAAAAAGCAGAGAACCATATGATTTCACTGGTATGTGGTATATAAACCGAAAACAACAAAAGAACAAGACAAACAAGTGAGAAAGAAATACTCATAGACACAGACAATAGTTTAGTGGTTTCCAGAGGGTAAGGGCGGTGGGGTTGGGAGATGAGGGTAAGGGGGATCCAATATATGGTGATGGAAGGAGAACTGACTCTGGGTGGTGAACACACAATGGGATTTATAGATGATGTAATACAGAATTGTACACCTGAAATCTATGTAATTTCACTAACAATTGTCACCCCAATAAATTTAAAGAAAAAATAAAAAATAAAAAATAATTAACTAGTGAAGCCTTCTGGTCCGGGACTTTTGCTTTTGAGAAGGTTTTCGAAGAGTGATTCAATTTCCTTACTGTTCATTGGTCCTTTTAGATTTTCCAATTCTTCGTGATTCAGCCTTCCAAGGCTATATGTTTCTAAGAAGATGTCCATTTCTTCTAGGATATGGAATTTGGTGGCATATAGTCATTCATAGTATTCTTGGATGATCCTTTGTATTTCTGTGGCACCCATGGTATCTTTCCCTCTTTCATTTCTGATTTTGTATGTTTCTTTTCTCTTTTTATCTTAGTGAGTTTGGCCAAAGTTTTGTCAATTTTATTAATCTTTTCAAGGAACCAGCTGTTTGTTACATTAAGTTTTCTATTGTCTTTTTGTTCTCTATTTCTTTGAGTTCTGCTCTGATTTTTATTGCTTCCTTCCTTTTGCTGACTTTCGGTTTCATCTGCTCTTTTTTTCTGGTTCTTTAAAGTGTAATGCCAGGTTATTTATTTGGGATTTTTCTTGTTTCTTCAGATAGACCTGTAATGATATAAATTTTCCTCTTAAAACTGCTTTTCTGCATCCCCAAATTTTTGGTAGGATGTATTTTCATTCTCATTTGTTTCTATGTATATTTTGATCTTCCTCTAATTTTTTCTTTGACCCAGTCGTTCTTTAAAAGTATGTTGTTTAATCTCCACATATTTGTGATTTTTTCTGCTTTCTTTTTGCTGTTGATATCCAATTTCAAAGCCTTGTGATCAGAGAATATGCTTGGTATGATTTCAGTGTTCTTAAATTTGCTGAGGCTGGTTTTATGTCCCAATATATGGCCTATCCTTGAGAATGTTCCATGTACACTAGAAAAGAATGTATATAGTCTGATGTTCTAGGATGAAGTGCTCTATACCACAGTTTCTTAATCCAGTCATCTACCAATGGGCATTTTAGTTGTTTCCATTTTTTGGCTATGGTGAATAGGGTTGCATATAGTTTTTTGAATTAGCACTTTGGATTTCTCTGGATAGATACCTAAGCGTGGAATTGCTGGGTCATAAGGTAGTTCCATTTCCAGTTTTTTGAGATACCTCCATACTGATTCCCATAGTGGTTACACCAATCTGCAATCCCACCAACCGTACATGAGGGTTCCCTTTTCTCCACATCCTTTCCAGCATTTGTTGTTTGTTGATTTATTGATGATAGCCATTCTGACTGGAGTGAGGTGGTATCTCTCACTGTGGTTTTTATTTACATTTCTCTAATGATTAGTGAGGTTGAGCATTTTTTCATATGTCTGTTGGCCCTATGTATGTCCTCTTTAGAAAAATGTCTCTTCATGTCCTCTGCCCATTTTTTAATTGAGTTGTTTGGGTTTTTTGGTGTTGAGTTAAATGAATTTTTTAAAGTACATTTTGGATATTAACCCCTAGTCAGATGTATCATTGACTAATATCTTCTTCCATTCTGTAGGATGCCTTTTTGTTTTATTGATGGTCTCCTTTGCTGTGAAAAAACTTTTTGGTTTGATGTAATCCAATATGTTTATTTTTTCTCTTACTTCCATTTAGGCAGAACATTTCTTAAATTGAACACAATTATAAAATAAAAAGTGGATTAAATGAATTTCATAAAATTTAAAACTTTTTTCTTTAAAAGAAAACATTAAATAAATGAAAAAGCAAGCCAAGACTGAGAGAAAAATTCACAAGATATACATCAAAGAAATTGAATGTGGAATATATAAAGAACTCTTGCAACTCAGTTATAAGAGGACAAAAAACCAAATTTAAAAAATAAGCAAAATATTTGGACAAATTATTTCACAAAAGAAGATGTATGAATGGCTAAGGAGTACATGAAAAGTGCTGAACATCGTTAATCACCAGAAAAATAGAAATTAAAACCACGAGATACCACTACACACCCTTTAGAATGGTTAAAATTTTAAAATATTAACAAAAAACCCACCCTGACCATACTAAGCGTTGGTGAGAATGAGTGGAAATTGGAATTCCAGTACTCTACTGATGGGAATGTAAAATGGTGAAACCACCTTGGAAAACAGTTTGTCAGTTTTGTAAAAATCAGACTTAAAACTTCCATACAATGTAGCCATTCCATTCCTAGGTATTTACCCAAGAGAAATGTAAACATATATCTACACAAAAATTTGTATGTGCATATTCATATCAGCTTTATTTGTAATAGCCCCAAATTGGAAATTACGTCAATGTCCATCAATAGATGAATGGATAAACATTCACCCTATCATGGAATACTACTCAGCAATAGAAAGGAATATGCTACTGTTACATGAAAATCATTATGTTTAATAAATAAAACCAGGCAAAAATAGAAGAGTGTATGCTCTATGAGTCAATTTATATAAAAATACTATAAAATGCAAAGTATAGTGACAGCAAGTAGATCAGAGTTTGGTTGGGGATGGGGTAGAAGTAGAAATGGGTTATAAATGGGAAGAAAGAGACTTTTGGAGATGATGGAAGTGTTTGATATTTTAATTATGGTCATGGTTTTATAGGCTTAAATATATGTAAAACAGATCAAATTGAATACTTTAGGTACTTTTAAAAGTTTAATTATACCTTAATAAAGCTGAAATGCTTACTCACGTGTAGATACAGACTGAAAGGTCTAAAGATGACAACCTGTTTGGGTGTTTTATTCTCGTGATATTTGATATGTTGTTGCTTTTTTCATTGTAACTTCATTTTTTTTCCTTGCTGGCCTCTTTAAAAGACTCCCTTAGCTATAAATCCATTTTCTGTAATTTGAAGACAATAGTATATGCTACTGAAAGTCTGACTCCTCTTCTGCGATCTCTTTTTCTCCTTAATTTCTAGGCTTCTATCCCAAGCCTTGTTTCAAAATCTATAAAAACATACAGATTTCCTCAAGAAACTGAAAAATTTACAAATATGGATGTATAAATGATTGATTGGGATGAATGTGTTAGTCCCTTTTGTTGTTCCTGGTTGATTCACTTTTTTTGTTTTGTTTTCATAAGAGATCCATTTTGTTTTCTTACAGGCCTCTTTAGGAATACTCCCACTGACAACTCTCTATCCTCAACTTAAAAAGTCAGAATGTATTGCCCATCAAGTTCAGGGATCAGGAAGAGTTGACACTCCCATGGGATGTATAAATTAATGGACGAGTTCACTGTGTGGTGACTCAGTTCTTCAGTTACCTTCTGAATTGGCTCCCTGACTTTTACTTTTTCCAGAAAGTTCTGTTCTCACTCCTCCACCCTTGCAGAAATGCTCTGGAAAGTGTGCTTCCTTCAGTTCGCCTTCAATCATGTTCTGATCATGGTCCCTGAATTTTACTGTTTCTAGAAAGTTCTGTACTCATCCCCTACCATTAGAGAAACCACCAGGAAGGGCATCTTAATTTGGTTATCCTTCAACCAATCATATTGTAACCTGGTTCCCTGACTTTTACCACTTTCCCAAAGTTCTGACAGCATCATCCTCAGAAACACCAAGTGGAGGGGATTTATTTCAGTTCTTCAAAAAAAAAAAAAAAAAAAAAAACAACACACATACTATATATAGAGAACCCTAAGGACTCCACCAAGAAGCTATTAGAGCTGATAGATGAATTTAGTAAAGTAGCAGGATACAAAATTAATATTCAGAAATCAGTTGCATTTGTATATACCAATAATAAAACATCAGAAGGAGAAATTAAAAAAAAAACAATCCGATTTACAATTGCTCCAAAGACTATAAAATACTTGGGAATAAATTTAACCAAAGAAGTAAAAGATCTGTACTCAGAAAATTATAAGACACTGAAGAAAGGAATGAAAGAAGATATAAATAGATGGAAACACATATCATGTTCATGGATAGGAAGAATTAATATAGTTAAAATGTCCATACTGCCTAAGGCAATATACATATTCAACGAAATTCCTATCAAACTACCAACGATGTTTTTCACAGAAATAGAGCATATAAACCTAAAATTTATATGGGACCATAAAAGACCCCGGATAGCCTCAGCAATCTTGAGAAATAAGAACAAAGTGGGAGGTATAACAATACCTGACTTCAAATTATACTACAAGGCTACAGTAATCAAAACAGCATGGTACTGGCATAAAACCAGACACATAGATCAATGGAACAGAATAGAGAGTCCAGAAATAAATCCACGCCTATATGGCCATTTAATCTACGACAATGGAAGCAAGAATGTACGATGGGGTAAAGACAGTCTATTCAATAAATGGTGCTGGGAAACCTGGACAGACACATGCAAAAAAATGAAGCTGGACCACCTCCTTACACCATATACAAAAATAAATTCAAAATGGCTTAAAGACTTAAATGTAAGATCTGAAACCATAAAATGCCTAGAAGAAAATATAGGAAGAAACTTCACAGACATTACTTGGAGTAAGATTTTTACTGATATATCCCCTCGCGCAAGGGAAGTAAGAGAAAAAATAAACATGTGGGATTATATCAAACTAAAAAGTTTTTTCACAGCAAAGGAAACCATCAATAAAACAAAAAGGGATCCTACTGAATGGGAAAAGATATTTGCCAATGATATATCTGGTAAAGGATTAATATCACAAATCTATAAAAAACTCACTCAACTCAACTCCAAAAAAACAAACGACCCAATTAAAAAATGGGCAGAGCATATGAAGAGACATTTTTCTAAAAAGGACATACAGATGGCAAACAGACATATGAAGAAATGCTCAACCTCACTAACCATCAGAGAAATGCAAATAAAAACCATAATGAGATACCACCTCACTCCAGTCAAAATGGCTATCATCAATAAATCAACAAACAACAAGTGCTGGCACGGATGTGGAGAAAAGGGAACGCTTGTGCACTGTTGGTGGGATTGCAGATTGGTGCAGCCACTATGGAAAACAATATGGAGGTATCTCAAAAATCTGAAAATGGAACTACCCTATGATCCAGTAATTCCACTCCTAGGTATCTATCCAGAGAAATCCAAAACTCCAATTCAAAAATCTTTATGCACTCCTATGTTTATTGCAGCACTATACACAATAGCTAAGAAATGGAAACAACCGAAATGCCCATCGGTAGATGACTGGATTAAGAAACTGTGGTACATTTATACAATAGAGTATTACGCAGCCATAAAGAAGAAAGAAATCTTACCATTTGCAACAACATGGATGGACCTAGAGAATATTATGTTAAGTGAAATAAGTCAGACAGAGAAAGATAAGTACCATATGATCTCACTTATATGCGGAATCTAAAGAAAAGAATAAGTGAATGAACTAATCAGAAACAGTTTTGGAGACAAAGAGGAAAAACTGAAGGTTGCTAGATGGGTGGGGGGGTGGGGGTAAGTGGGAAGGTGAGGGGGTTAGAAAACAGTCAGTAACCACAAGATGGCCACGGGGTTTTGAAAATTAATCTGGGGAACGTAATTTAGTGGTTACCAGAGGGTAAGGGAGGTGGGGGGTGGGAGATGAGGGTAAGGGGGATCAAATATATGGTGATGGAAGGAGAACTGACTCTGGGTGGTGAACACACAATGTAATTTATAGATGATGTGATACAGAATTGTACACCTGAAATCTATGTAATTTTACTAACAATTGTCACCCCAATAAATTTTTAAAAAAAGACACAAAAAAACACACATTCTGAAACCCAACATTTACCCTTACTTCTTCCAGAAAGTCTGTCCTCATTCCCATCATTACCCCAAAACCCTGGTAAGGCTTCCTTCAGCTCTTCTAACAGTCAAGTTCTTATCTCACCCTCTATCTCCAGATTAATTTTAAAATTGAGGCTACTTTGGGAAATCTAGGATTGGTGTATAAGGTGCAATATTGACTTTCAGAGGGACCAAAAGCCCATTAATGAATATCACTCAATCACTTTGCCTTGAAGAAGTCTCTGAGTTTACCACCTTGCATTTTTAGATCAGACTCTCCATCTTCCCCTTCCTCTAGACAGATGAAAGATCATTCTAGCTCCAAAATGTTGTAAGGGGCAAGAGTTCTCCTTAAACGTTTCTCAACTGAAAATGCAGGGACTCTGGTGATAAATTGTGAACATTAAATAAAGTGATTTTTATATAAGTTGTATATATTTGTTCATACATACCACTGGCAATCAGTACACACCGCAAGAATTTCCAAATTGTGCCTTTTGGAGGCACTGTGGTAGACCATGACCCTAAACTCGGAACTGTGGTCCTAGCTCTACCACTAACTAGCTGTATGACCTTGAGAAAATCACTTTCCTACCATTTATTCATTTGTGAAATTAAGTTTGGACTGAAGAAATGACTTTCAATTTTTTTACCCTGTGGCCTACAGTTTGAAATACTTTTTAAAATTATACGTTTTATGCATTTATGAGGTGACAGTATTTCTTACATGTAAAACTAAAACAAGCTTCTCAAAAGAATTAACACTACTCCTCATGGGTGATGGGCTCTGATGTTTTTTGTTCTTTATTTTCCTCCCGCTTCTCCACCTCCACTCCACCCCTCTCTGGTTGAAGCCGTTTCTCAGTCTAGTTGTGTAGGACACAGCTCCCTGGCCCATGCTGGTATTATGAGCCTTGAGCTCCCCACCGGCTGAGGCAGTCAGTCGCCAGTCGTCAGTCGACCGCTCACAGCAGCTCACGGCAGCTCTTGCTGGCTGCCGGCCACTCATGGCAGCCCACGGCAGCCCATAGCAGCCCACAGCTGCTCACGCTGGCTGCTGGTCACTCAGCTGGCCACTGGCCGCTCCAGGGAGCACACAGTAGCCCACGGCAGCACGGCAACCCGCCACAGCTCACACCGAGCTCTGGCTGCTCATGGCAGCCCAGCTCCAGGGAGAGCCGTTGTCACAATCTTAGCTGTACAGGGTATAGCTCACTGGCCCATGTGGGAAACGAACCCACGACCTTGGCGTTAGATGCACGGTACTCCAACCACCTGAGCCACCCGGCTGGCCCAGTTTTTTTTTTTTTTTTTAATTGCTTGTTGTGACCCACAAAAATTTCAAGAGCCATAATGGGTTGCAATCCTCACTTTGAAGAACACTGTTTTGGAGAGTCTTCAAGATTGCTTTCTGCTGTATTCTAAAAATTAGCGTCTGCATTGGAAATGTAGAAAAACAAAATACAAAAAAAAAAAAAAAAAGTCAGCCTCAGACTTGCTGTCTTCTTTGACTTTCCTCAGCTTATGTTACCAAAGTCAAACATTTTCTGAATCTCCATATGACAAAGTCCTTTGGAAACAGCTCAGGCCAGAATGGCCCACCCAACATATACAGCAGGTAGTAGTCTTGGTACTTAGCATCTCTAAACTCCGGTATCCTCATCTGCCACTGAACCTACGATTTTATTAATCGGTCTATCTTAAGGTCTTGTATTTTTCTCCTTTAATATTTTTGCCCATTGAATTCAGATAAGTATTCATCCTATGTAATTCTACTGAATTGTTTACACTTAATATGACAATATATGGATATATGTACACATACATACACACACCGATATACACACAAACTGTACATAGATACATACATACACACAATAGTGGCCTCAGACTTTGGTATACATTAGAATTACCTGGGGAGCTTGTTAAAAAGTGGAGATTCTAGAGCCCCATCCTGTGTGTCTGGAGAATAGGAACTAGAGGAACATTCTCTAAAAGCTCCCCCACCAAGGTGGTTTTATGCAGATGATGGACCCACACTCTTTGAAAAATAGTAGGAAGTGCATTCTTAAAAAGGTATCAAATGTTGAATTATGAGTATGATCCTTCCTTTCTGATTGGGGGGGGCAAGAGAAAAAGGTCAAGTTTGATTGAAATTTTGGGTCCAGGTAGCTAGGAGAGGAAAGGCAATATTAACAAAAAGTAAAAACTGGGGAAGAGGAAGATTGTTTTTTAAACTGCTTTATTAATTTCACATTATGAAAACAATATTTTCCCTCACAACTAGGTGAAATTGTCCTGCTGGACAGAAAGTTTTCCACTGAGAGAAAACAATATTCAATTAGAAACTGGTAAGAGGAAACACTAAAAGGTTTACAGAAAAGTAAATCACAAAACTACAAGATTGTAGAGCAGAAGCCACATTATTAACCTCTGGGAAAACCTTAGGATTCAAGGTATAAGGCAAAAGTCATAATGATTATCAGGTTCAGGAGTTTGGAAGCGCATATGATGTCTCATTTGCTGCTCCCTAGTCCTTCTC
Source organism: Rhinolophus ferrumequinum (assembly GCF_004115265.2). Taxonomy (NCBI): domain Eukaryota; kingdom Metazoa; phylum Chordata; class Mammalia; order Chiroptera; family Rhinolophidae; genus Rhinolophus; species Rhinolophus ferrumequinum. The sequence goes on from NC_046284.1 coordinate 51,852,267, forward strand.
TTGATTTTCATTCGCTGCACTATGATCTTTTCTACATCATCTCCCACTTCATTGTGATCAACATGCCTGTTAGGTATGGCCCATCGAAAGTTAGGGACAAGTCTCCTAACCCACCCCAGCCTAACATTTCCTCCAGGCTTCTGGACTTCGGCTCCTCCCAAATGGCGTGGTTCCTCTCCCTTCTGCATTGGGGCCTGTTCCCCTCCTTCATTCTCCTGTTGGACATTTTCCATGTTGAGAGTTTTTACTGTTTGTTTCTCTTTGGACACCATTGCTCCTAAGAGACAAGAAAATGAATTATTATATTATTATTATTATTATTTTGGTGGACTGATCAGCACCGAGGACAGAGGCCCTACTGTGCGCCTTTCAAGGTTCAGAGCCCTGGATTTCAAAGGCTTTTTAAAATTGCATTTTTCCCACCAGAGAGACTCCGTACGCCCTCTAGGGGGCCCCCAGTCCAAGCTCTCCACCCTTCCCTCGGGCTCCTCTCCCCTCCCTCGCCCCAAACCCACCATTTTCCCTGCGGATCCATGCCCAGGCCTCTGCAGGCACCAAAACGGAGGACGGGGTTGGGGGAAGGATCTGGGGTCTCAGGGCTTTCCACTCGTCCCCCACCCCCGTGCCCCACCCCTGCCCCCGCACCCACCTGGGCCTATCCTTGCCGTCTCGTCTTCCTCCCGATTCTCGCCGCGAGTGCGCCGCCCGGACACTTGGACCCGCAGACCTGCAGAGGGCTGGGGTGGAAATGCGAGGGCCGCTGCAGCCGAGCGCTGGGCGCCCTCCTCCGCCTCACGGCGCCCCCTCGCCTCCCGCCCCCCGCGCCGCAGCCCGGCCGCCCCTACCCTCGGCCACCCCCAAACCCCCGCTGACCACCATTTTCGACCCCAAGAAGGACCGCGGGGGGCAGGCGGGGCGGGAGACCGAGGGGCAAGTGTTTCCGAAGGGTCGTCGCCTTGGGCCGTCCAGCCCTCCCCCGGGAAAGGCCCACCATTTTCTGCCGCCACACGCGGGGCCGCTGCGGGGCGTGGGGGCTGCGGTCTCTGCGCTGCTTCGCCCCGGGGGGCTGGACCGACCCCCCGGAGGGCTCCGCCTGCTCTCCACACCAACCCCAGGGAGCCGCTCCGGGTCCCTTACCTGGTCCCCCTGCGCCTCCGCCTCCTACTCTTGGGGCCACCCCCGGCCAGCACGCCCTCAGGGCCACCTGGAGCAGACACCCAGAAGGGAGCGAGCGATGGCCGGGTCTGACGCTGGAGCGAGGCGCGCCAGAGTCAGCGTTGGTCGGTCATGTGAGTCTCTCGTCACTGCGAGCGGCGACGCCCCCGTCCCGCCCCTCTCCTGCTCCGGGGGGTCTGGAAGAGCCCTCGGCCCGCAACCCGGCCCTGCCCCCGGCTCCCTTTTAACAGCACCAGCCTGGGCCCTATCGCTGTCCCTCCTTTGTGTATTCCTGGGCCTTTCTCTGCTGTCAGGGATGGGCTGTATCTTCTCAGGGGCCTGTTGGCCATTCCCTCTGCTTCTCTGGGGACTTGCCTCTTCCCTCCCAGCTCCCGGGACACGCCTCCTTCCACCTGCTGTTCTTTCTGCTACCAATGCTCTCCATTTTCCCTCCACTAAAATGCGTAGAAGAGATGTGTCAGGGAAACAGCCCAGAAGAGTGGATTTTAAAACATTCTTAATATCTCTGTTTTGTTGTTGGTCCTTTGCTGCAAGGCAAGGGCAGTATTTACTCAAAGACCTGTTGGCCATTCTCACTGATACTCTGAGGACTTGCCTCTTCCCTCTTGTGCTCCCAGGACACAACCCTCCTCTGCACCAGGACTCAGGTGTAAAATTTAAGGGGATGCAAAAAAAACAAAACAAAACAAAACAAAAACCCAGTAGTGAAGATAAATCGCATTTTAATGCAGTATTTTTAAAAAATGAATGCAAGAATATCCATGATGAGCAAGATGCCCCACCTACCCCACCTCCAACTTGTGCGGGATCACTTCATAAATTATGTAAATGCCTAACCACTACACTGTACACCTGAAACTAATATGAAATATTATTGAATGTCAACGATAATTTTAAAAAATGTCTAGTCATGGGATGTAAAGTATAGCATAGGGAATATAGTCAATGGTTTTGTTATAGCTATGTACGATGTCAGATGGGTTGCAAACTTGTTGGGGTTATCACTTTGTGAGGTGTGTAAATGACTCATCACTCCCAAGAAGGTATTGTGTATTAACAGGCATTATTTTTTCTGTGAATAAGCCATACCTTGTTTGCATGCTTCATAAATTTTTTTTGTTATCGAAACTGGATATTTTGAATATTATAATGTGACACCTCTGGGAATCATATTCTCTCTCAAGGATTTCTTGTTGCTGGCGGTTGTGGCTTGTTTGTTTAGTTACTTTTTTAAAAAATTTATTGGGGTGACAATTGTTAGTGAAATTACATAGATTTCAGGTGTACAATTCTGTATTACATCATCTATAAATCCCATTGTGTGTTCACCACCCAGAGTCAGTTCTCCTTCCATCACCATATATTTGATCCCCCTTACCCTCATCTCCCACCCACACCGCCCTTACCCTCTGGTAACCACTAAACTATTGTCTGTGTCTATGAGTATTTGTTTCTCACTTGTTTGTCTTATTCTCTTGTTGTTTTTGGTTTATATACCACATATCAGTGAAATCATATGGTTCTCTGCTTTTTCAGTCTGACTTCTTTCGCTTAGAATTATACTCTCAAGATCCATCCATGTTGTCACAAATGTTCCTATATCATCTTTTCTTACCGCCGAATAATATTCCATTGTGTATATATACCACAATTTCTTTATCCATTCATCTATCGAAGGACATTTTGGTTGTTTCCATGTCTTGGCCACCGTAAACAAAGCTGCAATGAACATTGGAGCACACATGTCTTTATGTGTAGATGTTTTCAGATTTTTTGGGTACATACCCAGGAGAGGGATTGCTGGGTCATATGGTAATTCAATTCGTAATTATTTGAGGAACCTCCACACTGCCTTCCATAACAGCTGCGCCAGTCTGCGTTCCCACCAACAGTGTATGAGGGTTCCTTTTTCTCCACAGCCTCTCCAACACTTGTTACTATTTGTCTTGTTGATGAGAGCCATTCTGACTAGGGTGAGGTGATATCTCATTGTGGTTTTTATTTGCATTTCTCTGATGATTAGCGATGTCGATCATTTTTTCATATGTCTATTTGCCATTTGTATGTCCTCTTTGGAGAAATGTCTCTTCAGGTCCTCTGCCCATTTTTGAATTGGGTTGTTTGTTTTTTTGTTGTTGAGTTTCATGAGTTCCTTGTATATTTTGGATATTAGCCCCTTATCGGAGGCACTGTTTGCAAAAATCTTCTCCCATTCCGTTGGTTGCCTCTTTATTTTGTCGATGGTTTCTTTTGCTGTGCAGAAGCTTTTAAGTTTCATATAGTCCCATTCGTTTAGTTTAGCTTTTACTTCCATTGCCTTTGGAGTCAAATTCATAAAATGCTCTTTGAACCCAAGGTCCATAGGTTTAGTACCTATGTTTTCTTCTATGCAGTTTATTGTGTCAGGTCTTATGCTTAAGTCTTTGATCCATTTTAAATTAATTTTGGTACATGGTGACAGATATCAGTCCAGTTTCATTCTTTTGCACGTGGCTTTCCAATTCTCCCAGCACCATTTATTGAAGAGGCTGTCTTTCCTCCATTGTATGTTTTTACCTTCCTTGTCAAAAATAATCTGTCCATATTTATGTGGTTTTATTTCTGGGTTCTCAGTTCTATTCCATTGGTCTTTGTGTCTCTTTTTCTGCCAATACCATGCTGTTTGGTTATTGTCCTGTAATACAAGCTAAAGTCAGGGAGTGTGATACCTCCAGTATTGTTCTTTTTTCTTAAGATTGCTTTGGCTATTCGAGGTCTTTTGTGGTTCCAAACAAATCTGATGATTTTTTGTTGTATTTCTTTAAAAAATGCCAATGGGATTTTGATAGGGATTGCATTAAATCTGTGTATTGCTTTAGATAATATGGCCATTTTAACTATGTTGAATCTTCCAATCCATGAGCACGGAATGCCTTTCCATCTCATTGTGTCTTCTTCAATTTTTTTCAAAAATGTCTTATAGTTTTCAACATATAGGTCCTTCACATCCTCGGTTAAGTTTATTCCTAGGTATTTTATTCTTTCTGCTGCAATTGCAAAAGGAATTGTTTTTTGTATTTTTTTTTCTGAGATTTCATTGTTAGTATATAGGAATGCAATGGACTTTTGTACGTTGATTTTGTAGCCAGCAACTTTACTGTATTCGTTGATTGTTTCTAATAGTTTTTTGATGGAGTCCTTAGGGTTTTCTATATATAGCATCATGTCATCTGGAAAGAGTGATAATTTAACTTCTTCATTCCCAAATTGGATGCCTTTTATTTCTTTCTCTTGCCTGATTGCTCTGGCAAGAACTTCCAGCACTATGTTGAAAAGCAGAGGTGATAGGGGACAGCCCTGTCATGTTCCTGAACGTAGAGCAAAGGTCTTCAGTTTTTCACCATTAATTATGAGATTAGCTGAGGGCTTGTCATATATGGCCTTTATTATGTTAAGGTATTTTCCTTCTATTCCTATTTTATTAAGTGTTTTAATCATAAATGGATGTTTTATCTTGTCAGATGCTTTTACTGCATCAATTGATATAATCATATGATTTTTGTCCTTTATTTTGTTTATGTGATGTATCACATTGATGGATTTGCGGATGTTGAAACATCCTTGTGCCCCAGGGATGAACCCCACTTGATCGTGATGAATGATCTTTTAAATGCCTTGTTGTATTCGATTTGCTAGAATTTTGTTTAGGATTTTTGCATCTGTATTCATCAGAGATATTGGTCTGTAGTTTTCTTTTTTTGTGTTGTCCTTACCAGGTTTTGGTATCAGGGGAATGTTGGCCTCTTAAAATGAGTTAGGGAGTACTGTCTCTTCTTCAATTTTTTGGAAGAGTTTGAGCAGGATTGGTATTAGATCCTCTTTGAAGGTTTGGTAGAGTTCACTAGTGAAGCTATCTGGTCCCGGACTTTTGCTTTTGGGAAGGTTTTGGATGAGTGATTCAATTTCATTACTGGTGATCGGTCTGTTTAGATTTTCCAGTTCTTCATGGTTCAGCCTTGGAAGGCTACATGTTTCTAAGAACTTGTCCATTTCTTCTAGGTTATTGAATTTGGTGGCATATAGTCCTCTATAGTATTCTTGGATGATCCTTTGTATTTCTGTGGTGTCCGTGATAAGCTCCCCTTTTTCATTTCTGATTTTGTTAATTAGTGTCTTCTCTCTTTTTATCTTAGTGAGTCTAGCCAACGGTTTGTCAATTTTGTTAATCTTTTCAAAGAAACAGCTCTTTGTCACATTAATTTTTTCTATTGTTTTTTTGTTTTTTATTTCACTTAATTCTGCTTTGATTGTTGTTATTTCCTTTCTTCTGCTGACCTCGGTTTCACTTGTTCTTCTTTTTCTAGTTCTTTAAGGTGTAACATGAGGTTATTTTTTTGGGAATTTTCTTGTTTCTTGAGATAGGCCTGTAATGATATAAATTTCCCTCTTAAAACTGTTTTTCGCTGCATCCCAATAATTTTGGTAGGATGTATTTTCATTGTCATTTGTTTCTATGTATCTTTTGATCTCTCCTCTAATTTCTTCTTTGACCCGGTCATTCTTTAAAAGTATGTTGTTTAATCTCCGGGTATTTGTGTGTTTTCCTGCTTTGTTTTTGCAGTTGATATCCAATTTCAAAGCCTTGTGATCAGAGAATATGCTTGGTATGATTTCAATCTTCTTAAATTTGCTGAGGCCGATTTTATGTCCCAATATATGGTCTATCCTTGAGAATGTTCCATGTACACTGGAAAAGAATGTGTAGTCTGATGTTTTAGGATGAAGTGCTCTATATAGGTCAATTATGTCCATTTCATCGAATGTGTCATTTAGGGCTGCTATTTCGTTATTTATTTTCTGTTTGGATGATCTATCCATAGCTGTCAGTGACGTATTTAGGTCCCCTAGTATAATTGTGTTTTGGTCAATTTCTCCCTTTAGTTCTGTTAGCAGTTGCTTGGTATATTTCAGTGCTCCCTGATTAGGGGCATAAATATTGATGACTGTTATGTCTTCTTGTTGTTTAGTCCCTTTTACCATTATGAAATGTCCATCTTTGTCTCTTGTTACCTTTTTCACCCTGAAGTCTGTTTCATCTGATATCATTATGGCTACACCTGATTTTCTCTGGGTACCATTTGCCTGGAGTGTCAATTTCCACCCTTTCACTTTGAGTCTATGCTTGTCCTTGTAGCTGAGATGTGTCTCTTGGAGACAGCATATGGTTGGGTGTAGTTTTTTGATCCAATCTGCTACTCTGTGGCTTTTTATTGGTGAGTTCAGTCCATTTACATTTAAGGTGATTATTGATATGTGAGGATTTCCTGTCATTCTATCTTTAGTTTTTTGGTAAGGCTGTGTCTCCATTATTTCTTTGCCTTTTTGTTGTTGTCTGTTATTTCTGTATGGTGGTATTTTATGATGCTTCCTTCTGTTTCTTCTTTTATTACAGTATATATTTCCTTTCTGGATTTTTCTTGAGTGGTTACCCTTAAGTTTAAGTAAGAGAAATTTGATATTTAGAGTATTCCATTTTCTTTAGCACGCTTACTTTCTCCATTCCCATCTTCTGGTTCAGGCCTTTACTCTCCCCGTTTTTATGTTTTGGTTGCAAAAAATTGTCCCTGTTGATGGTGGTTGAATAGCCTCCTTTAGTATTTCTTGTAGTGCAGGTCGTGTATTAGAAAATTGCCTCAGCTTCTGTATGTCTGGAAAGGTCTTTATTCCTCCTTCATATCTAAAGCATATCTTTGCTGGATACATTATTCTTGGCTCATAATTTCTCTCTTTCAGTGGTTTGAATATTTGGTTGTACTTCCTCCTGGCTTGTAGAGTTTCTGCTGAAAAATCTGATGATAATATAATGGGCTTTCCTTTGTAGGTTACTGTCTTCTTTTTCCTGGCTGCCTTGAGGATTCTGTCTTTGTCATTGATTTTAGACAGCTTCAATACAATGTGCCTGTTGGGATTGAGGTAATTAGGTATACTATTTGCTTCTTGGATTCGAGGATCCAGTTCTTTCCACAAGTTTGGGAAGTTCTCATCAACTATTTGTTTGAATATGTTCTCTGTTCCCTTCTCTCTTTCTTCTCCTTCTGGTATGCCCATTATTCTTATATTGCTCTTTCTGATGGAGTCAGAAAGTTTTTGTAGAGTTCTTTCATTTCTTTTAAGTCTCAAGTCTCTTTCTTCTTCCATCTGTGTCATTTCCAGGTTTCTACCTTTGATGTCACGGATTCTTTCCTCCATCTGGTCAACTCTACTACCTAAGCTGGTTATTTCATTCTTAATTTCTTCTGTTGAGTTCTTAATCTCCAGAAATTCTATTTGGTTCTTTTTTAAAATTTCAATCTCTTTCGTAAAATGCTCATGTTGTTCTTTGATTGTGTTTCTGAGTTCATTAAACTGCCTTTCTGTGTTTTCTGGCATCTAGTTGAGGTTTTTCAGAACTGCAATCTTGAATTCTCTGTTGTTTAAGTCACATATTTCCATATCTTTAAGTTCCTTTTCTGGAGACTTTTGACTTTCTTTCTGAGCTGTCTTGTTGCCTTGGTTATTCATGGCAATTACTGATTTATTATTTCTCTTCCTAGACATCTACAGGAGTGGCTTCTGCAACAGGTTGATAGGAAGAGGTCTTTCTTTTGTTTTCCAATACTCGTTGGTAGAATGTTTTATTTTTTCTCTGACTGCAGCCTTTTATTTCTCTCACACAGTAGTGCTATGTTTTCTCTGCAGTATTCCAGCTTCTCACTCAATGGGGGATTCCTTGGGAGACGGGCTTCTCCTCTGTTAATAGTTCGCTTGGGTCACAGGGCGCAGTGTTCGTGTGCGTATGCGGAGAGCTTTTGAAGTTCCAAAACTCTTCCTGCACCAGATTCAGAGCCCGTATGTTTTTGCAGCTCTGTTTACTCCTGCATGGATATGCCCATATAGGTTGGGCTAGGGTTCGGGTGAGTTTTGAGAGGTGGCCCAGAGCAATGGCGGCGACTACCACCACAGCCGGTCCTGCTTCCATAGCTCCCTCCCCTCTGCCAGAACTAGTTGGGCTTCCAATCTTTGTCTGCGGTCCACAGTTCTCAGAACAGCAAATATTCTGTTCTTTTGATCTGATACTGCTACTGTTCGGCTTCTAGCACCGGGCAGGTGGGGGCAGGGTGAGCTCTGGGAGGGTAGGGAGGGGCAGCTAGTCTCAGTGCCTAAGGCTTCAGTTCTCTGCTCGGCAGTGAGGGCTTAAACCACCGTTTCAGCCTTCTTCCCTCAGTCTTTGCTCCGAGGTCTCTGCCGTGAGCGTTGGGTTCAGCTGTGTTTTATGCTGCCCCCTCAGCTCTGTGGGCCATAAGCGGAGCCCTAGCAGTCCAAGTTCTTCCCTCTCTCACAGCTGCGGTAGTTTCGGGAAGCAGCGAGCTCCGAGCACTGAGTTAGGTTTACGTCCTGCGCCCGCCAGTGCGGCTCCATCTCCGCACTTCTCCCTTCCCTCCTCCCCTGCTCGCGTGATTCGCCCACCTTTCGGTGAATTCAGTAGTGGGCCTCTTCGTCTTTCCTGTCTTCTGTGCAGGGATTCCTTTGTGGAATTATTGTTGTTTGATTAGTTTTAAATTCCAGGGGAGCTTTACAGAGGCTCACCTCACGCCGCTATTTTGATGACATCCTCAAGACTTTTTTTTAAAGTGAAAATCAGATCAGTATGCATTATGTGATTCCACTAAATGCATTATATATGTATAATACATGTGTTTCTGTATATGCATATTAAAAATTTTTTAAGTCTACACTCTAACTTGTTTCACTTGCTATGTCATTCTAGTCATCTATTGCTGCATATGATACAAGGCCCCAAATTAGTAGCTTGACAGAATGAGTTATTTTTTTTATTATTGTTATCATGATTATCATCATCATCTCTTATAGTTCTGTGGGTTGACTGGGCTCGCCTGGGTGTTTTTCCCATGGCATCCATTATGAAGTTGCTGTTAAATCTCAGTTGGAGCTTTGAGCATATGAGGACTTAAATGGCAGTGGATGCTGGCTGTTGGCAGGGAGCTCAGCTGGGGCTGTTGACCAGAGTCTAAGATGTCAGTATTAAACTAAGGTGTTTCTGTTACCTATTTCCATGTAAGAAACCACCACAAAATTTGGTATGGCTTAAAGAACACCAAACGTTAATATCTTTCATAATTCTGTGGTTGACTGGGATCAGCTCAGCAATTTTTCTGTTCCATGTGGTTTTGTTTGGTCATGTAGCAATCTGGAGGTTCAACTGATGGAATACCTAGAGTAGCTGATTCACATGGCTCGCAACTAGAGCTGGAATAATTATGTTCCGCCTAATTAGCACATTTTCCACAGCAATGGAATTAGAAAATAGACAAGAAACACTACATACACTGTTCTACCCTTTGCATTTGCTTTACATAATAATATAAGACGTAATTCCATACCACTATGTATAGAATTACATCTTTCTCTTAAATAGCTACATGGTGTTCTGACATGTCTGTGTACTCTGTCAACCTATGTATTCAACCAGAACCCTATTGATGGATATTTAGGTTAAATCCATCTGACCTGGGCTAAGGAGGACATAGTGATGAACAGGACAGTGCCCAGTACTTAAGGGGCTTACATCCTAGTGGGGTGTATGCCGGGAGAAATAGGCTATTACAATAGGAGGGATAAGTCTAATGAAATGGGAGGGTTACTTGTCCAGAGTGGGTAGAACCCACAAAAAAGCTATTTCACAGAATTATGTTTGGGACTATTAGACCCAAGGCTGGGCCTACCTTGAAGAGGTTCATTCCAGGGGTGGCATCCTGTAGAGGAAAGAGCACAACTGAATCACACAACTGAGTTTGTTATTTTCTCTTTTGGATACACATAAACAATAAACAATGTAATTTCAGTGGGTAAGGAGTGCCATGAAGGAAATAAAACAAGGAAACGGGATAGAAAACAATATTTATGGAAAAGCCAGTTAAGGGTGTCTAGGGCCACCCAGTCTAACAACTTCAAAGACCATCACTTACTTCAACTACACCATGCATGATGATCCCTGGAGTTGTGCTATGCTTTATCACTAGAGGCCACACTGAATCAGGTGACAACTGAATCAGGTGACAGCCTGGCTATTGATTCCGGGCTCTGCCATGTACTCACTGAAGATTCTTGAAGTTCATGTGTTGGGAGTTCCTTGGTGCCCATTTTTGGTCACCTCTTTTCACACCATGCTCTCTCCTTAGGCAGCCATCTCATCAATAACTATATCTTCAATTGCCATTCACTCACATATGATTTCTACATTTTTCTTTCTAGTTAAGTCTCTGATCTAAATATCTTGCTGTATTCTCAACATCCCCAGTGGGGTATACAAAGGTATTGAGAAATCAAAATGGCCCATTTTGTTCCCTCCAAAAAGGATATATGATGTGTTGCCCATTCCAGTTAATATCACTACCCATAATTGGGAGAAACTTCTGAGAATCATAGAAACACCTCCTTTTATACCCCCCACCCAATTCTCAAATCTTTCATGAATTCATCTATTTGTTCATTCATTCATATGTTCATTCATCTAGTAGAGAGAGGAATATTGCTGGCTCAAGGGAGAAGGGGGATAATTACACATTCACAGTCCTGGAGTGTGTCATTCATGCCAATGAGAAGGAGCTGCCTTAGGAAGATTTGTCACAGGAGTGAAAGTAGGCTGTATAGTTGCTGATTCTGGTAAATTGGTAGGTTTGGTGGTGGGAGCATATAGACAATCTCCTTTGTTATAACATCTACTTTTCCAAAGAAACAAGCCAAAAGAGCAGTTGAGAATGTTGAGGTGTTGAAGGTTTGTGCAGAGAATAAATGTTGTGCCACAGTGGTCTCAGATATTGAGAAAGTCTGTTGACTGTGGAAATGTGGTAAGATTGCCAGCCAGGCCTGAGTACTGCCGCATACCTTTCCTTCTACCTTATCTCCCACAATTCACCCCTCCCCCCTTTCCCACCAGGATCCAGTCACATTGGTTTTTGTCTTTTTCTGGAACAAGTAGTGCTCACTCCCACTTCAGAATGTCCTGTTCCCTAGTCTAATATTAAAAGATCTTCACACCCACACAGCTCTTTCTTGTCATCAAGGTCTAAGCTGAAAAGTCACGTCCATAGTGTGGCCTCTAGTGATAAAGCATAGCACAACTCCAGGGATCATCATGCATGGTGTAGTTGAAGTAAGTGATGGTCTTTGAAGTTGTTAGACTGGGTGGCCCTAGACACCCTTAACTGGCTTCTCCATAAATATTGTTTTCTATCCCGTTTCCTTGTTTTATTTTCTTCATGGCACTCCTTACCCACTGAAATTACATTGTTTATTGTTTATGTGTATCCAAAAGAGAAAATAAGCTCCATAATGGGAGGGGACTTTCCTGTCTTGTTGCCTATTAACCAGCCTGATAGGAGAAGAGTAAGCCCTCGGTAAACAAGTTCTGCATGTTGGAATTTTTATCTACCAGATACAGCAAAACACAAACGGGTACTTAAAGTTGAGTGGCAAAACCAATTGACATCGGAATCAGAGATCACAGTACACAAAACACTTAAAGAAATCTCAAACATGATCAATTTAGCAGTTCTCAAACTATAGGAAATATCAGAATCTGCCAGGGAAATTGTGCAAAATACAGATTCCTGAGCCTGCAACATCAGAGTAAGCATTCAGCAGGTCTGGGCTAAGGTCTGGGAAGTTGCAGTTTTAACAAGATACCAGGTGCTTCTAATAAAGCTGGCCCATGGCTCATGCTTAGACCAACACAAACTTTTAAAAATGGTGTTTTACTAGGGAAAACGGCTTCTGTACCATTAATCTATTACTTATCAGGCAGAGTTCTATTATAATTGTCAGTTTGAATGTGTAACTACTGGGAAGCCCAGTGTTCATCTAGGACCTCAGATTGATTTTCCAGATGGGATCTCATTTAACTCTTTCCAACCTTTTCTTAATTGTGTATGAAAAGGAGGCTTATTGCATACTTCCTGCTTTAGAACCTGTTTTGTGAAAGTTAGTTTAAAAATGTTTTTGCTTTGGCAATGTAAAATATGGACTTTGGGTGATAATTGATGTGTCAATATAGGCTCATTGATTGTAACAAATGTAGCATTTTGAGGCAGGAGGTTGATAGTGGGAACTCTGTACTTTCTGCTCAATTTTGCCTTGAACATAAAACTACTCTACAAAATAAATTTTATTTAAACAAACAAAAATTGTTATTGCTTTGATTTTCTCTCCTTGCTAAAAAGGTATGTGTCATGCAGGGTGCCATGCGGGGTCTCTGGTCCCGCTCCCCAAATAAGAATGCAGGACATGGTGAGGCCAAAAAGGAACACCCATGGAGCCATAGATAGGGGAGTCATACTACTATACTCTCTCTAGCGGCTGGGTTGGAGACACAGGAAGCAGGAGACATACCATCTGTAACCTGCCATCTGCTTTTCTGCCAACCAACCAACCCCACTTGCTAGCTGCAATCCGCCATGCTAACTGCAATCCACTGTGCTAACTGCAATCCGCTCTTGCTAGCTCAGCCACCATCTTCTTGCTAGCCCCCATTTTTTGCTAGCGTAGCCACAGCAGTTATATTAGTGGCCAATGGCTCACTGGTTACAGCTGACGGCCAACTAGCCACAGCTGATGGCCATCCAATCACAGTTGGTGGCCATTTAATACCCGAGTGTCCCCACAGTATGCTTGGAGAAAATTTAGAAAATAGAGGTCTTTGTTAGTCTGGTGACAAGAACTGGAATTGCAGTTTGAACCTCACAGTTGAGGATAACATATTAGGAGGGGTTGAGGGAGAACCAGGGGGTTCCTTAGACCCACCAGATGGAGTTTTCTGCATGTGAAATGTGACACAAGACCCTGTGCTGCCACTGCTATTATCTCTGTGGGCTCTGAGCCTTATGACAGACACTGTGTCTGATTAGCAAAATTTGGGATGATGCTATACATAATTTCTAATCTGCCCCCTTCATGTTTAGTTGTGGACATATTTTCAGATAAGTAAATCTCTCTCTACAATAACAATTTTATGAATAAGTTTAAGACCATATTGCTACCACCCATTTTTAAATGTTATTTTTCTTATAATTACACAAGTAGTAAATCCTGGTTGTAAAATAAATTCACACAACATGAAAATATGGGTGATGAAAGTGTTTTAGAACTAGAAAGAAGTGGTAGTTACACAACATTATAAATGTACTAAATGTTGAATTGTTCACTCTATAATGTTAATTTTCGTTATGCAAATTTCAGCTCAATAAAAAGGATAATTAAATTTTAAAAAGAAAATATATAACTTCTTTATTTCCTCACAGCCCTGGAGATATCCATTGTTTGTAGTTTGGTGTATGTTCTACCAATTATATGTTATTTGAATAGCTTTATAGCAAGACCTTTTTGTAGGAGAACATCCACCACACCCAACCCCCTGAAAATAGTGAATTGAGTGTTTGCACATTGTCTTGACAATGCAGAAGAGCCAGACAAACTAAAAGCTGAGTGTTCCTCATCTTCGTCTGAATAGTTAGAACTTGAGCCCTCAATTTTCTTCATTAGGCCTTCTCTTTATATCATTAATATGAACTGGTGTATGTTTCTCCACAAAATAGACAACGAAATATACCAAAAAAACCCTCTCCTACATATTGATTCCCTTAAGCTACATCCTCCCCCTCTCTCTTCTCATTTTCACAAACAACAAACTTCTCAAGGGGGAAGACTATGTTCACTATCTTCACTTTTCAAACTTCTTGTCATTCCTCACTACTCCTCTGTCTATTGCCTCTCCATTCCACTGAATCTGCTCTCAACAAGGTCACCAATGGCATCATTGTTATAAAACCCAAAGGGGTTCCTTTCAGCCCTTATCTGTAGTGTCAGTCCATGTTTACTTTGTTTCTGATGAAAAGAATACATGCTCCTTGTTTTTTTGTTGTTGTTGAAAAAAATTGCAAGCTTTCAGAAAAGTTGCTGGTGTAAAACAAAGAGTCCCCCTTCTCCCATCCCTGGACCATATGTTACTGTGCAAAAGGTTGGGTTGCTCACTGCACGAAAGCCAAAACTCGAGAGGTGAGGTTGGTGGAAAGAAAAGCAGGTTTTATTCCGCAATGCCAACATTAAAGGAAGATGGTGGACTCCCTGTCACAAAGACTGCCTTCCTCTCTCAATATTGCCGACAGGTTTTATAGACATGCAAGGAGGGGCAAACAAAGGAAGGAGAAGTCATCTAGGCAACTTCAGGCTTCCTAGAAGTTGGTCTGCCCCAGGGTCAGGAGTGAAACCCATACAGATGCAAAAACCCCTCCCAAATTACCAGGCCAGATGTGCACACTGGTCCGAAGGAAACAGAACCATTGAAACTGTTATGCATAGTCTGCACACAGTAAACAGAGTCATCAAGTTTTTGTGGGAGGGGAGGGAGGCAAAGAAAGGAATTAAAAACTTTCAAAAAGTCCCAAGCCAAACCACTGTCAAATCAATTTACATCAGAGGTTTAAATTTCACAGCAAAAAGATCCAGGACAGAATCCTGTACTGTATTGTATATAGTTGCCATATCTTTTTAATTTTCTACAGCCTAGAAAAGTTTCTCAGTTTTTCATTGACTTTCATCACTTTGACATTTTTTGGATTGTGGGCCAGTTATTTTGTATAGTGCCCCTTGATTTGGGTGTGTCTGAAGTTTCCTCATGACTATATGTAGGGATATTATAGAAGCGATGCTGTTTTTTTCTCATTGCATCCTTGCAGAAAGTGTGTAATTTGGATTTTTCTATTATTTATGACATTCTACTTGGGTCACTTGATTGTGCTGTCTCCCAGGCTTTCTCATCATAAAGAAACCCCATCTGCAACTAATAAGTATTTGACACTATGCAAATATCCCATTCCTCATTAAAACTTTACATTTATTTATTAATAATACATTTATATCATGGACCCATATTTTCCTGTGTAATTGAGTTGGCTATAATGTATTCTATCGTTATTTGTTTTGATGCTCAAATTGTTCCTCTTCAGGCTGCTTTCTCTATCTTTTGAATAAGCTCCCAATCTTCTTTGAGTACTTCCTTGCTATCTGGCATAAAATATCCCCAAATCATCTGGTACTTGCCTGTCCCAGACTCAGAATTAAACAGTTCTTCAAGGAGCTATGGTTCATTTTAATGAGGAAAAGTATTTAGAAAGCAAGATATAGTTGGCTCCAATGCTACTGGAGTTTTGCTGCTTCTGAGTTTTCTCAATGGACAGAGAGAGCTAGGGCGTGCACACACATGCACACACACACTATTTTTTAAATCT
Source organism: Rhinolophus ferrumequinum (assembly GCF_004115265.2). Lineage (NCBI taxonomy): Eukaryota > Metazoa > Chordata > Mammalia > Chiroptera > Rhinolophidae > Rhinolophus > Rhinolophus ferrumequinum. The sequence continues at coordinate 51,867,764 of NC_046284.1, forward strand.
ATTCCAAATCTCTTTAAACACCTTGAAAATTATTGGTTCCAATTTATAACTCCAACTCCAATCCAACACTCTTGGGCTCATTCCAGTTTTTCTTTTCATTTTCATATTTGTAATTCCCTTCCTCAATAGTGAGAAACCTGTTACCCAATTTCATTAATATATTTACTTATGTGCCAAATACTCCTTTATGCAATCACCAATCACTTGTATGTAGATAATTTCTCATTGCAGACACCATCCCTTCTCCTCCACTGAGGGCCTCTTCACCTGATTCAGGCATCTATACCCTGAGTAGGCCATCGCTGCTACTTCCATCACAATGAAGGCACCCTCCTCAAATTTCCTGTGCTCTGACAATCCAAGCCAACCTGCTCCCTGCACGAAGGCCCTCCTCCTCTCCCCACTTGGTCTCCAAGCGATGGTAACTGGCCATTGTAGTTTTCCTGAAAATTTTCTTGATTTTAGCACTGAAATCCTTGCATGATGGGAAATCCCTCCTCAGAATGTAAAAAGTTATGGTTTGGGCAATGGATGCAGAAGATTAAGGGAGAAACACAAAATCTATAAGGTGGCCCCCAAATTAGGGAATAAAAGCAACATTGTTTTTAGTGTCAAATGGATAAGGCATAGATTATCCAGCTTCTCTAGACGCTTTGCTAGTTTTACTACTGCTGATGTTGGAAATTATATTTTGTGGTTCACAATAAAGGCAGTAACACTGTCTTTAACTCTGCTGATAGATTAACCATTGTGATTTTTATTGAGATAGTATTATTTAAATTGTTAACATTATGAATTTAGTGACTTTGTTTTCTGAAAGTTCAGATAATGAAAATGGGAACAATTGAAATACCAATGGCTGCATGACCCAGACATTACTAAAAAAATAGACTAAATGACTGTGTTATTTTAATGACAGGTGGGAAGATATATAAAACTGGATCTAGGAAGGCAAATACTAAAACAAAACATCCTGCACAATATGCAGAAAAGAATTTTGAGTTGAGCATAGTGGAAAAGGTGATGTGGAAGCACATAAGTAGACTGAATTTCACAATTACAGGATGAGACAGGCAAGTTTTTCTAAATCAGTCTTTTTTTTTTTTTTCCATTTCATGAAAAGACACGATGTTCAGTTAAAAATAATGGCAGCTGAATAAGCTTGCATATACCAAAAAAATGAACTTACATTACCATATAGTTCTTTTGATTGCTCTATGGAACTGAGTAAAATTATATTCTGTAATCTAAAGGAGACAATTAAAACATCCTGTGGATGAACAAAAGGGGAAATTTTGATAACAAATGTGAAGGCCCCTTACAATATAGGACCAATTCTGTCAGATCTTACCAACAATCATGCTTTCTACAGTATATAAAGTGATGCCTCAAATCATGGCCAATAAAACCAAAAAATAAAATCCCCTTGGCCTTTAGGTACTTTGGTTTGAAAAACGGAGATCTCAATTGTGTTTCTTATTTCTATAAAGATTTTAATGCAATCACAGAAAACATAAAACAAAATATGTTACATCTTATCTAAGTTCGAACTAGATTTTGATCACTATGTGCATATTTGGAAGATGCTGCAAATGTAAAATCTGGTAAATTGCATTCAGTGCATAACTCCATACCAAAGAAAATGAAAAGATCTTATCTGTTAAATATGGTGTTCTACTTGTACATAACGTGGTAAAAGTTACCTGTGACTTTAAGACTTTCATAAGGAAAATTTTGGTCACTTTTCAGTTTCCTCAAAATGAGCTGAAGCTCTCAATGAGATTTTGGACTGTATGGAAATGGAAGGAGATAGCCTCCTTAGGCATGTGCCTGCAAGACAGCTATCGTTGCTGGCCATGAAAATATGTTAAAATGTTGGCCAGACATAAAATCATAATTTCAAAGTGTTTGTAACATAGAAAAAGAATGTCCTTCTGTACTTTGGAAATACATTGATAATGAGAATGGAGAAAATAATTAAACTAACGCAGAAATTCTTATGCTATTTCTCCAAAACTCTTTTGATGATCTTGGAAGAGGCCATAAGAAGCTTAGAAAAGGATAAGCTGACTGCAACTGAGTTGTCCAATAGTATGTGTAGCTTGTAACAACAATTCATACAGAAAGAAGACATTATTTTTTGAAAAATAAGACTGCTGACGTCATCAAAATGGCAGCGTGAGGTGAGCCTCTGGAAATTTCCCCTGGAATTTACAACAAATCGAACAACTATAACTCCACAAAGGACTCTCTGCACAACAGACAGGCAAACAAAGAGGCTCACTACCGAATTCACCTAAAGTTGGACAAATTGCGAGAGCAGGGGAGGATGGAAGGGAGAAGTGCGGAGAAAGAGACGAGCGGCAAAGGACGCAGACCTAGCTCAGTGCTCCGAGCTCGCTGCATCCCGGAACTACCACAGCTGTGGGAAAGGGAAGAACTCGGACTGCTACAGCTCTGTTTATGTCCCACAGGGCTGAAGGGACAGCATATAACTGAACCCAACGCTCACGGCAGAGACCTCAGAGCAAACTCTGAGGGAAGAAGGCTGAAAATGGTGGTTTAAGCCCTCACTGCTGAGCAGAGAACGGAAGCCTTAGGCACGGAGACTAGCCGCCCCCTCCCTACCATCCCAGAGCTCACCCCACCCCACCTGCCCGGCACTAGAAGCAGAACAGTAGCAGTGTCAGAACGAAAGAACAGAATATTTGCTGTTCTGAGAACTGTGGAACACAAACACAGATTCACAGACCAACTAGTTCTGGCAAAGAGGAGGGAGCTGTGGAAGCAGGACAGGCTGTGGTGGTAGTTGCCACCATTGCTCGGGTCCACCTCTCACAACCCACCCTGTCCCTGTCCCCACCTATCTGGGCAGATCCCGTCAGGAGTAAACAGAACTGCTGAAACATATGGGCTCTGAATCTGGTGCAGGAAGAGCTTTGGAATTTCAGAAGCTCTCCACATACCCAAACGGACACTGCGCCCTATGACCCAGGTGAACTGTTCACAGAGGAGAGGCCTGCCATCCAGGGAATCCCCCGAATTGTATGAGAGGCTGGAAGAGTGCAGAGAAAATAAACACTACAGTGTGTGACAGAATAAAAGGCTGCAGTCAGAGAGAAAATAAAACATTCTACCAACAAGAACTGGAAAACAAAAGAAAGACCTCTTTCTACCATCCTGTTGGAGAACCCACTCCTGTAGATGTCTAGGAAGACAAATAATAAATCAGTAACTGCCAAGAATAACCAAGGCAACAAGACAGCTCAGAAAGAAAGTGAAAAGTCTCCAGAAAAGGAACTTAAAGATATGGAAATATGTGACTTAAATGACAGAGAATTCAAGATTGGAGTTCTGAAAAAACTCAATGAGACGCAAGAAAACACAGAAAGGCACTTTAATAAACTGAGAAACACAACCAAAAACAAAATGAACTTTTTACCAAGTAAATTGAAATTTAAGAGATGCAAGAAAACACAGAAAGTCACTTTAATAAACTCAGAAACACAATCAAAAACAAAATGAACATTTTACCAAGTAAATTGAAATTTAAAAAAAGAACCAAATAGAATTTCTGGAGATGAAGAACTCAATAAAAGAAATGAAGAATGAGATAGGCAGCATACGTGGTAGAGTTGACCAGATGGAGGAAACAATCAGTGACATCGAAGATAGAAATCTGCAAATTACACAGATGGAACAAGAAAGACACTTGAGACTTAAAAGAAATGAAAGAACTCTACAAGAACTTTCTGACTCCATCAGAAAGAGCAATATAAGAATAATGGGCATACCAGAAGGAGAAGAAAGAGAGAAGGGAACAGAGAATATATTCAAACAAATCGTCGATGAGAACTTCCCAAACGTGTGGAAGGAACTGGATCCTTGAATCCAAGAAGCAAATAGAACACCTAATTACCTCAACCCCAACAGGCTTTCTCCAAGGCACATTGTAGTGAAGCTGTCAAAAATCAATGACAAAGAAAGAATCCTCAAGGTAGCCAGGGTAAAGAAGACGGTAACCTACAAAGGAAAGCCTATTAAATTATCATCAGATTTTTCAGCAGAAACTCTACAAGCCAGGAGGCAGTGGAACCAAATATTCAAACTATTGAAAGAGAGAAATTGTGAGCCAAGAATAATATACCCAGCAAAGATATCCATTAGATATGAAGGAGGAATAAAGACCTTTCCAGACATACAGAAGCTGAGGGAATTTTCAAATACACGACCTACACTACTAGAAACGCTAAAGGAGAGTATTCAACCACCATCAACAGGGATAATTTGTGGCAACCAAAACATAACAAAAGGGAGAGTAAAGGCCTGAACTGGAACATGGGAATGGACAAAGTAAGTATGCTGAAGAAAATGGAATACTCTAAATATCAAAATTTCTTTTACATAAACATAATGGTAACCATTCAAAAGAAAATCCTGAACTGAAATATATACTGTCATAAAAGAAGAAACAGAGGGAAACATCATAGAATACCACCACACAGAAATAATAGACAATGAAAAAAAGACAAAGAAACAATGGAGACACAGTCTTACCAGAAAACTAAAGATAGAATGACAGAAAATCCTCACATGTCAATAATCACCCTAAATATAAATGGACTGAACTCACCAATAAAAAGGCACAGAGTAGCCTATTAGATCAAAAAACTAAACCCAACGATATGATGTCTTCAAGAGATGCATTTTGGCTACAAGGAGAAGCATAGACTCAAAGTGAAAGGGTAGAAATTGACATGCCAAGCAAATGGTACCCAGAAAAAATCAGGTGTAGCCATAATGATATCAGATGAAACAGACTTCAGGGTGAAAAAGGTAACAAGAGACAAAGATGGACATTTCATAATGATAAAGGGGACTATACAACAAGAAGACATAACAGTCATCAATATTTATGCCCCCAATCAGGGAGCACTGAAATATACCAAGGAACTACTAACAGAACTAAAGGGAGAAATTGACCAAAACACAATTATACTAGGGGCCCTAAATATATCATGGACAACTATGGATAGATCATCGAAAGAGAAAATAAATAATGAATAGCAGCCGTAAATAACACAATAGATGAGGTGGACATAATTGACACTTATAGAGTGCTTCATCCTAAACCATCAGGCTATACATTTTTTTTTCTAGTGTACATGGAACATTCTCAAGGATAGACCATATATTGGGACATAAAACTAGCCTCAGCAAATTTAAGAATATTGAAATCATACCATCCATATTCTCTGATCACAAGGCATTGAAACTGGATATCATTTACAAAAAGAAAGCAAGAAAAACTACAAATACGTGGAGATTAAACAACATACTCTTAAAGAACGACTGGATCAAAGAAGAAATTAGATGAGAGATCAAAAGATACATAGAAACAAATGAAAATGAAAATACATCCTACCAAAATTTTTCAGATGCAGCGAAAGCTGTTTTAAGAGGCAAATTTATATCATTACAGGTATATCTCAGGGGACAAGAAAAATCCCAGATGAATATCCTCATGTTACACCTTAAAGAACTAGAAAAAGAAGAACAAATGAAACCCAAGATCAGCAGAAGAAAGGAAACAATGAAAATCAGAGCAGAACTAAATTAAATAGAGAACAAAAAGACAATAGAAAAAATTAATGTCACAAAGAGCTGGTTTTTTGAAAAGATTAACAAAATGGACAAACCCTTGGCTAGACTCACTAAGATAAAAGAGAGAAGACACCATAAACAAAATCAGAAATGAAAAAGGGGAATTTATAACCGATGCCATAGAAATCTAAAGGATCATTTAAGAATACTATGAAGGACTATATCCCACCAAATTTAATAACCTAGAAGAAATGGATAAGTTCTTAGAGACATTTAGAATTGGAAAATCTAAACAGAGCAATCACCAGTAACAAAATTGAATCAGTCATCCAAAACCTTCCCAAAAGCAAAACTCCAGGACCAGATGGCTTCACTAGTGAATTCTACCAAACCTTCAAAGAGGATCCAACACCAAACCTGCTCAAACTGTACATAAAAATTGAAGAAGAGACAGTACTACCTAAATTATTTTATGAGGTTAACGTTACCCTGATACCAAAACCTGGTAAGGACAACACAAAAAAAGAAAACTACAGACCAATGTCTGATGAATACAGATGCAAAAATCCTAAACAAAATTCTAGCAAATCGAAAACAACAATGCATTAAAAAGATCATTCATCATGATGAAGTGGGGTTCATCCCCGGGGCACAAGGATGGTTCAACATCCGCAAATCCATCAATGTGATACATCACATAAACAAAATAAAGGGCAAAAAATCATATGATTCTATCAATTGATGCAGAAAAAGCATTTGACAAGATACAACATCCATTTATAATTAAAACACTTAATAGAATAGGTATAGAAAGAAAATACCTTAACATAATAAAGGCCATATACGACAAACCCTCAGCTAATCTCATAATTAACGGTGAATAACTGAAGCCCCTTGATCTACCTTCAGGAACATGACAGGGCTGTCCCCTATCACCTCTGCTTTTCAACATAGTGTTGGAAGTCCTTGCCAGAGCAATCAGGCAAGAGAAAGAAATAAAAGGCATCCATATTGGGGATGAAGAAGTTAAATTGTCACTCTGCAGATGACGTGATGCTATATATAGAAAACCCTAAAGACTCCACCAAAAAGCTATTAGAAACAATCAACGAACACAATAAAGTTGCCAGCTACAAAATCAATGTACAAAATTCCATTGAATTCTTGTATACTAACAAAGAAATCTCAGAAAAAGAAATTAAAAAAAAATACATTTGCAATTGCAGCAAAAAGAATAAAATACCTGTGAATAAACTTAACCAAGGATGTGAAAAACCTATATGCTGAAAACTACAAGACATTTTTAACAGAAATTGAAGAAGATATAAAGAGATGGAAAGACATTCTGTGCTCATGGATTGGAAGAATGAACATATTTAAAATGGCCATATTACCCAAAGCAATATACAGATTTAATGCATTCCCCATCAACATAACAATAGCATTTAAAAAAAATTTATTGGGTTAACAATTGTTAGTAAAATTACATAGATTTCAGGTGTACAATTCTGTATTCCATCATCTATAAATCCCATAGTGTGTTCACCACCCAGAGTCAGTTCTCCTTCCATCACTATATATTGGATCCCCCTTACCCTCATCTCCCACCCCTGACCCCCCTTACCCTCTGGGAACCACTAAACTATTGTCTGTGTCTTTGAGTTTTTGTTTCTCATTTGCTTGTCTTGTTCTTTTGTTGTTTTTGGTTTATATACCACATATCAGTGAAATCATATGGTTCTCTGCTTTTTCTGTCTGACTTATTTCGCTTAGCATCATACTCTCAAGATCCATCCATGTTGTCACAAATGTTCCTATATCATCTTTTCTTACCGCCAAATAATATTCCATTGTGTATATATACCACAACTTCTCTATCCATTCATCTATCGAAGGACATTTTGGTTGTTTCCATGTCTTGACCACCATAAACAAAGCTGCAATGAACATTAGAGCACACGTGTCTTTATGGATAAATGTTTTCAGATTTTTTGGGTAGATACCCAGGAGAGGGATTGCTAGGTCATATGGTAATTCTATTCGTAAGTTTTTGAGGAACCTCCACACAGCCTTCCATAACTGCTGCACCAATCTGCATTCCCACCAACAGTGTATGAGGGTTCCTTTTTCTCCACAGCCTCTCCAACACTTGTTACTATTTGCCTTGTTGATGATGGCCATTCTAACTGGTGTGAGGTGATATCTCATTGTGGATTTTATTTGCATTTCTCTGATGATTAGTGATGTTGATCATTTTTTCATATGTCTATTTGCCATTTGTATGTCCTCTTTGGAGAAATGTCTCTTCAGGGTCGTTTGTTTTTTGTTGTTGAGTTTCATAAGTTCCTGGTATATTTTGGATATTAGCACCTTATCAGAGGCCCTGTTTGCAAACATCATCTCCCATTCAGTTGGTTGCCTCCTCATTTTGTCGATGGTTACTTTTGCTGTGCAGGAGATTTTAAGTTTCATATAGTCCCATTCGTTTATGTTAGCTTTTACTTCCATTGCCTTTGGAGTCAAATTCATAAAATGCTCTTTGAACCCAAGGTCCATAAGTTTAGTGCCTATGTTTTCTTCTATGCAGTTTATTGTGTCAGGTCTTATGCTTAAGTCTTTGATCCATTTTGAATTAATTTTGGTACATGGTGACAGATAGCAGTCCAGTTTCATTCTTTTGCATGTGGCTATCCAATTCCCCCAGCACCATTTATTGAAAAGGCTGTCTTTCCTCCATTGTATGTTTTTAGTTTCTTTGTCAAAAATTATCTGTCCATATGTATATGGTTTTATTTCTGGGTTCTCAATTCTATTCCACTGGTCTATATGTCTGTTTTTCTGCCAATACCATGCTGTTTTGATTATTGTTGCCCTATAGTACAAGCTAAAGTCAGGGAGTGTGATACACTATTGTTCTTTTTTCTTAAAATTTCTTTGGCTATTCGGGGCCGTTTGTGGTTGCAAACAAATCTGATGATTTTTTTATTGTATTTCTTTAAAAAATGCCATTGTGATTTTGATGGGGATTGCATTAAATCTGTATATATCTTTGGGTAATATGGACATTTTAACTATGTTGATTCTTCCAATCCATGAGCACAGAATGTCTTTCATGTCTTTGTGTCTTCTTCAATTTCTTTCAAAAATGCCTTATACTTTTCAGCATATAGGTCCTTCACATCCTTGGTTAAGTTTATTCCTAGGTATTTTATTCTTTTTGCTGCAATTGCAAAAGGAATTGGTTTTTGTATTTCTTTTTCTGAGATTTCATTGTTAGTATATAGGAATGCAATGGACTTTTGTACGTTGATTTTGTAGCCAGCAACTTTACTGTATTCGTTGATTGTTTCTAATAGCTTTTTGATGCAATCTTTAGCATTTCTATATATAGCATCATGTCATCTGCAAAGAGTGGTAATTTAACTTCTTCATTCCCAATTTGGATGCTTTTTATTTTTTCTCTTGCCTGATTGCTCTGGCAAGGACTTCCAACACTATGTTGAAAAGCAGAGGTGATAGGGGACAGCCCTGTCGTGTTCCTGAACGTGGAGCAAAGGGCTTCAGTTTTTCACCATTATTTATGAGATTACCTGAGGGTTGTCATATATGGCCTTTATTATATTAAGGTATTTTCCTTCTATTCCTATTTTATTAAGTGTTTTAATCATAAATGGATGTTGTATCTTGTCAAATGCTTTGTCTGCATCAATTGATACATTCATATGATTTTTGTCCTTTATTTTGTTTATGTGATGTATCACATTGGTGGATTTGTAGATGTTGAACCATCCTTGTGCCCGGGGATGAACCCTACTTGTCGTGATGAATAATCTTTTTAATGCATTGTTGTATTCGATTTGCTAGAATTTTGTTTAGGATTTTCGCATCTGTATTCATCAGAGATATTGATCTGTAGTGTTCTTTTTTTTGTGTTGTCCTTACCAGGTTTTGGTATCAGGGTAATGTTGGCCTCATAAAATGAATTAGGGAGTACTGTCTCTTATTCAGTTTTTTGGAAGAGTTTGAGCAGGATTGGTATTAGATCCTCTTTGAAGGTTTGGTAGAGTTCACTAGTGAAGCCATCTGGTCCCGGACTTTTACTTTTGGGAAGGTTTTGGATGATTGATTCAATTTCGTTATTGGTGATTGGTCAGTTTAGATTTTCCAGTTCTTCATGGTTCAGCCTTGGAAGGCCATATGTTTCTAAGAACTTGTCCATTTCGTCTAGGTTATTGAATTTGGTGGCATATAGTCCTTCATAGTATCCTTGGATGATCCTTTGTATTTCTGTGGTGTCCGGGATAACTTCCCCTTTTTCATTTCTGATTTTGTTAATTAGCGTCTTCTCTCTTTTTATCTCAGTGAGTCTAACTAAGGGTTTGTCTATTTTGTTAATCTCTTCAAAGAACCAGCTCTTTGTGACATTAATTTTTTCTATTGTCCTTTTGTTCTCTATTTCATTTAGTTCTGCTCTTATTTTTGTTATTTCCTTTCTTCTGCTGGCCTTAGGTTTCACTTGTTCTTCTTTTCTAGTTTTTTAAGGTGCAACATGAGGTTATTTATTTGGGATTTTTCTTATTTCTTGAGATAGGCCTGTAATGATATAAATTTCCCTCTTAAAATTGCTTCGCTGCATCCCCAAAATTTTGGTAGGATGTATTTTCATTGTCATTTGTTTCTATGTATCTTTTGATCTCTCCTCTAATTTCTTCTTTGACCCGGTCGTTCTTTAAAAGTATGTTGTTTAATCTCCATGTATTTGTGTTTTTTCCTGCTTTCTTTTTGCAGTTGATATCCAATTTCAAAGCCTTGTGATCAGAGAATATGCTTGGTATGATTTCAATCTTCTTAAATTTGCTGAGGCTGATTTTATGTCCCAATATATGGTCTATCCTTGAGAATGTTCCATGTACACTAGAAAAGAATGTATTGTCTGATGTTTTAAGATGAAGTGCTCTATATATGTCAATTATCCATTTCATCTAATGTGTCATTTAGAGCTGCTATTTCGTTATTTGTTTTCTGTTTGGATGATCTATCCATTGCTGTCAGTGATGTATTTAAGTCCCCTAATATAATTGTGATTTGGTCAGTTTCTCCCTTTAGCTCTGTTAGTAGTTGCTTGGTATATTTCAGTGCTCCCTGATTGGGGGCATAAATATTGATGACTGTTATGTCTTCTTGTTGTATAGTCCCCTTTACCATTATGAAATGTCCATCTTTGTCTCTTGTCTTTTTCACCCAGAAGTCTGTTTCATCTGATATCATTATGGGTACACCTGATTTTCTCTGGGTACCATTTGCCTGGAGTGTCAATTTCCACCCTTTCACTTTGAGTCTATGCCTGTCCTTGTAGCTGAGATGTGTCTCTTGGAGACAGCATATGGTTGGGTTTAGTTTCTTGATCCAATCTGCTACTCTGTGGCTTTTTATTGGTGAGTTCAGTCCATTTACATTTAAGGTGATTATTGATATGTGAGGATTTCCTGTCATTCTATCTTTAGTTTTCTGGTAAGGCTGTGTCTCCATTGTTTCTTTGCCTTTTTGTTGTTGTCTATTATTTCTGTGCGGTGGTTTTCTATGATGTTTCTCTCTGTTTCTTCTTTTATTACAGTATATATTTCAGTTCTTGATTTTTTTTGAGTTGTTACCCTTAAGGTTATGTAAAAGAGAGTTTGATATTAGAGTATTCCATCTTCTTCAGCACGCTTACTTTCTCCATTCCCATATTCCGGTTCAGGCCTTTACTCTCCCTTTTTTTATGTTTTGGTTGCCAGAAATTGTCCCTGTTAATGGTGGTCGAATAGGCTCTTTTAGTATTTCTTGTAGTGCAGGTCTTGTGTTAGAAAATTCCCTCAGCTTCTGTACGTCTTGAAAGATCTTTATTCCTCCTTCATATCTAAAGGATAACTTTGCTGTATATATTATTCTTGGCTCATCATTTCTCTCTTTCAATAGTTTGAATATTTGGTTCTTCTCCCTCTTGGCTTGTAGAGTTTCTGCTGAAAAATCTGATGATAATCTAATGGGCTTTCCTTTGTAGGTTACCGTCTTCTTTTCCCTGGCTGCCTTGAGGATTCTTTTTTGTTGTTCATTTTAGACAGCTTCAATACAATGTTTCTTGAAGAAGGCCTGTTGGGATTGAGGTAATTAGGTATTCTATTTGCTTCTTGGATTGGAGGATCCAGTTCTGTCCACAAGTTTGGGAAGTTCTCATCAACAATTTGTTTGAATATATTCTCTGTTCCCTTCTCTCTTTCTTCTCCTTCTGGTATGACCATTATTCTTATATCGCTCTTTCTGATGGAGTCAGAAAGTTCTTGGAGAGTTCTTTCCTTTCTTTTAACTCTTAAGTCTTTCTTCTTCCATCTTTGTCATTTCCAGGTTTGTATCTTCGATGTCACGGATTCTTTCCTCCATCTGGTCAACTCTATTACCTAAGCTGGTTATTTCCTTCTTGATTTCTTCTAGTGAGTTCTTAATCTCCAGAAATTCTATTTGGTTCTTTTTTAAAATTTCAATCTCTTTTGTAAAATGCTCATGTTGCTCTTTGATTGTGTTTCTGAGTTCATTAAACTGCCTTTCTGTGTTTTCTTGCATCTCGTTGAGTTGTTTCAGAACTGCAATGTTGAATTCTCTGTCATTTAAATCACATATTTCCATATGTTTAAATTCCTTTACTTGAGACTTTTCACTTTCTTTCTGAGCTGTCTTGTTGCCTTGGTTATTCATGGCAGTTACTGATTTATTATTTCTCTTCCTAGACATCTACAGGAGTGGCTTCTGCAACAGGATGATAGGAAGAAGTCTTTCTTTGGTTTTCCAGTACTTGTTGGCCGAATGTTTTATTTTCTCTCCGACTGTAGCCTTTTTTTTCTCTCTCTCACATGGTAGTGCTATGTTTTCTCTGCATTATTCCAGCCTGTCGCACAATGGGGCGATTCCCTGGGAGACGGGCTTCTACTCTGTTAATAGTTCAACTGGGTCACAGGGCGCAGAGTCTCTGTGGGCATGCAGAGAGCTTTTGAAGTTCCAAAGCTCTTCCTGCACCAGATTCAGAGCCCGAATGTTTCAGCAGTTCTCTTTACTCCTGTAGATATCCGCTCAGATAGGTGGGGCCAGGGGCGGGGTGACTTGTGAGAGGTTGCCCAGAGCAATTGCGACGACCACCACCACAGCCGGTCCTGCTTCCATAGCTCCCTCCCCTTTGCCGGAACTTGTTGGGCTGCCAATCTGTGTCTGTTGTACAGAGTTCTCAGAACAGCAAATATTCTGTTCTTTTGATTTGACACTGCTACTGTTCCGCTTCTTTCACCAGGCATGTGGGGGCGGGGCGAGGTCTGGGAGGGTAGGGTGGGGGCAGCTAGTCTCAGTGCCTAAGGCTTCCGTTCTCTGCTCGGCAGTGAGGGCTTAAACCACCCTTTTCAGCCTTCTTCCCTCAGTCTTTTCTCCAGGGTGTCTTTCTGAGCGTTGGGTTCAGCCGTGTTATATGCTGGTCCCTCAGCACTGTAGGCCATAAGCACAGCCCTAGCAGTCTGAATTCTTCCCTCTCCCGCAGCTGTGGTAGTTCTGGGATGCAGTGAGCTCGGAGCACTGAGCTAGGTCTGTGTACTGCACCCATGTGACTCCATTTCCCCACTTCTTCCTTCCCTCCTCCCCCGCTCACGCGATTCGCCCACCTTTTGGTGAATTCAGTAGTGTGCCTCTTCGTCTTGCCTGTCTGCTGTTCAAGGAGGCTTTTGTGGAGTTATTGGTGTTCGATTACTTGTGAATTCCAGGGGAGCTTTACACAGGCTCACCTCACGCCGCCATTTTGATGACGTCAATCCTGAATTTCCCGAATGGCATTTTTTGAAGAAATAGAACAAAAAATGATAAGATTTGTTTGGAACAACGAAAGACCCCGAATAGCCAAAGCCATCTTAAGAATAAAGAACAATGCTGGAGGTATCACACTCCCTAGCTTTATCTTGTACTACAGGGCAACAATAATCAAAACAGCATGGTATTGGCAGAAAAACAGACACATAAACCAATGGAATAGAATTGAGAACCCAGAAATAAACCCCCAGAAATATGGACAGATAATTTTTGACAAAGAAGCAAAAAAAGTACAATGGAGAAAAGACAGCCTCTTCAATAAATGGTGCTGGCAGAATTGGATAACCACTTGCAAAAGAATGAAACTGGACTGCTATCTGTCACAATGTACCAAAACTAATTCAAAATGGATCAAAGACTTAAGCATAAGACCTGAAACAATAAACTGCATAGAAGAAAACATATGTACTAAACTTATGAACCTTAGGTTCAAAGAACGTTTTATGAATTTGACTCCAAAGGCAAGGGAAGTAATAGCTAAAACAAATGAACGGGACTATATCAAACTTAAAAGCTTCTGCACAGCAAAAGAAACCATCGACAAAATAAAGTGGCAACCAAGTGAATGGGAGATTTTTGCAAACAGTGCCACCAATAAGGGGCTAATAGCCAAAATATACAAGGAACTCATGCAACTCAACAACAAAAAAACAAACAACCCAATTGAAAAATGGGCAGACGACCTGAAGAGACATTTCTCCAAAGAGAACATACAAACGGCAAATAGACATATGAAAAAAATGCTCAACATCACTAATCATCATAGAAATGCAAATAAAAACCACAATGATCTCTAGGTCCATCCATGTTGTTGCAAATGGTAAGATTTCTTTCTTCTTTATGTTAAGTGAAATAAGTCAGACAGAGAAAGATAAGTTCCATATGATCTCACTTATTTGCGGAATCTAAAGAAAAGAATAAGTGAATGAACTAATCACAAACAGTATTGGAGACAAAGAGGAAAAACTGAGGGTTGCTAGATGGGCGGGAGGGGTGGAGGGTGGGGGGGAGGGTGAGGGGATTGGAGGGCAGTCGGTGACCACAGGATGGCCACGGGGTTTGAAAATTAATCTGAGGAACGTAATTTAGTGGTTACCAGAGGGTAAGGGGGTTGGGGGGTGGGAGATGAGGGTAAGGGGGATCAAATATATGGTGATGGAAGAAGAACTGACTCTGGGTGGTGAACACTCAATGTAATTTATAGATGATGTGATACAGAATTGCACACCTGAAATCTATGTAATTTTACTAACAATTGTCACCCCAATAAATTAAAAAAAAATAATAATAATAATAAAAAACACAATGAGATATCAACTCACCCCAGTTAGAATGGGTATCATCAACAAGACAAATCGTAACAAGTATTGGAGAGGCTGTGGAGAAAAAGGCACCCTCATGTATTGTTGTTGGGAATGCAGACTGGTGCAGCCTCTATGGAAGGCAGTGTTGAGGTTCCTCAAAAAATTAAAAATAGAGTTACCCTATCACCCAGGAATCCCACACCTAGGTATCTATCCAAAAAATGTGAAAACATTTATCCATAAAGACGTGTGCTCCAATGTTTATTGCAGCTTTATTTACGGTGGCCAAGACATGGAAACAACCAAAATGTCCTTCAGTTGATGAATGGATAAAGAAATTGTCGTATATATACACAATGAAATACTATTCGGCAGTAAGAAAAGATGAAATGGGACCATTTGTGACAAATGGATGGATCTTGAGAATACAATGCTAAGTGAAATAAGTCAGACAGAAAAAGCAGAGAACCATATGATTTCACTGACATGTGGTGTATAAACCACAAACAAGAAAAGAACAAGACAAACAAATGAGAAACAAAAACTCATAAACACAGATTTGGTGGTTACCAGAGGGTATGGGAGGATGGGGGTGTTAGATGAGTATAAGGGGGATCAAATATATGGTGATGGAAGGAGATCTGACCTTGGGTGGTGAACACACAATGGGATGTATAGATAATGTAATACAGAATTGTACACCTGTAATCTATGTAACTTTGCTAACAATTGTCACCCCAATGAAGTTCAATTTTAAAAATAACAGCATGGTATTGGGAGAAAAAAAGACACGTAGACCAATTCAATAGAATTAAGAACCCAGAAATAAAACCACATAAATATGGACAGAAAATTTTTGACAAAGAAGCAAAAAACATACAATGGAGAAAAGACAGCCTCCTCAATAAATGGTGCTGGGAGAATTGGATAGCCGCATGCAAAAGAATGATACTGGACTGCTATCTGTCACAATGTACCAAAACTAATTCAAAATGGATCAAAGACTTAAGCATAAGACCTGAAACAATAAACTGCATAGAAGAAAACATAGATACTAAACTTATGGACCTTGGGTTCATCAAGCATTTCATGAATTTGACTCCAAAGTCAAGGGAAGTAAGAGCTAAAATAAATGAATGGGACTTTATCAAACTTAAAACTTTTGCACAGCAAAAGAAACCATCGACAAAATAAAGAGGAAACCAACTGAATGGGAGAATTTTTGGAAACAGTGCCTCCGATAAGGGGCTAATATCCAAAATATACGAGAACTCATGCAACTCAACGAAAAACAAACAAACAACCCAATTGAAAAATGGGCAGAAGACCTGAAGAGACATTTCTCCAAAGAGGACATTCAAATGGCCAATAGACATACAAAAAAATGCTCAACATCACTATTCATCAGAAATGCAAAGAAAAACCACAATGAGATATCACCTTGCCCCAGTTAGAATGGCTATCATGAACCATACAAATAGTAACAAGTGTTGGAGAGGCTCTGGAGAAAAAGGAACCCTCATACACTGTTGGTGAGAATGCAGACTGGTGCAGCCGCTATGGAAGGCACTGTGGAGGTTCCTCAAAAAATTATGAATAGAATTACCATATGACTCAGTAATCCCTCTCCTGGCTATCTACCCCAAAAATCTGAAGACACTTATACATACAGACGAGTGTGCTCCAGTGTTCATTACAGCTATATTTACGGTGGCCAAGACATGGAAACTAACATAACATCCTTCGATAGATGAATGGATAAAGAAGTTGTGGTATACATACACAATGGAATACTATCGATGGTAAGAAAAGATGATATAGGACCATTTGTGACAACATGGATGGATCTTGAGATTATAATGCTAAGCGAAATAAGTCAGACAGAAAAAGCAGAGAACCATTTGATTTCATTGGTATGTGGTATATGAACCGAAAACAACGAAAGAAGAAGAGAAACAAATGAGAGAGAAAAAGTCATAAACACAGGCAATAGTTTCGTGGTTACCAGAGGGTAAGGGGGGAGGGGATTGGTAGATGAGGTTAACGGGGATCAAAGATATGGTGATGGAAGGAGAACTGACTCTGGGTGGTGGACACTCAATGGGATTTATAGATGACGTAATACAGAATTGCATACCTGAAATTTATGTAACTTTACTAAGAATTGTCACCCCAATAAATTTCATTAAAAAAAAAAGAAATTCAAATTGGTAGTTACGAAATAGTCACAGGGATGTAAAGTACAGCATGGAGAATATAGTCAACAATGTTTCAACAACTATGTACAATGCCAGGTGGGTACTGGATTAACTGCGGGGAATGACTGTATAAATTATATAAATGTCCTACCACTATGCTGTACACCTGAAACTAATATAGAATAATATAGAATGTCAACTGTAACTGAAAGAAAATAAATAAAAATAAGAATTTAAAATGAGAGATAACTGAGTGTCATATTATGCACGCAATTGAAAATATGAAGAATGATGATACCTCATCAGGCTTTAACAGAAATTTTTGCTTCCTTCTTTAACTTTTTTTACTATTTTCAAAATTTGTTTAAACGTTTTGAAGTGTATTTGAATATTCCACAAAGCAAATTATTTAAAAACTTTCAAATTTGCAATTCTACCTCTGGAAGGTTCATTTGGTCTTTGCCATGCAAAATTACATACTGTCATTACAGTACTCTCATGGGCTCTTTTTGAAGAGGAAGCATCAATCTACCATCTCTACAGCTTCTCTGAAGTACACACCCCAGTTGTTATTTGTGCAATAACTCTGAGGTTCCATTGTTGAACTGACCTGTGTTCCAGGCATTCCTCTCAAAAGTGGAAGAGGTGAATCTGAAGCAAATCTTCAGATAATATATTTGAATACTTCAGCCTTCAGTCTACTGTGTGAAGCTGCAGCCCACGAGAAAATCTGAACTCACAGTCTTCGGTCCCCTTTTACATGAAATGTATATCTGGAGATAATAAGGGTGGTGGACTTACTAGATGCCTAATGGCAATCAAACCAGTAGGGTGTGTCTGAGACTTCGCATAAGAAGTGAAGCTTAATGTGCAATCTGAGGCTAAGCAGGCATTAGGCCAGCAGAAGAGGAAAGAGTGGAGACTAGCCAGATATAACAGGAAGGAAATACTTTATAACATAGTTTATCCCTTGGGAAATTCAGTGTGGAAATCCCTTACCCAGCAATTTGGCGTGCTGGGAAAAACTTTACAGGACAATTGTAGAAATTTCCTGAGCTCCTTCTGCCCTCTTTGCTCCCACTTCAGGCTTATAATATCCACCAGCCTTGTAAGAGGAGTATGATATTATTATGATTTCTATCTGTGAAACCAAAGAGAAAAAAATCATCAGGTAAATTAATTTGAGCATAATTTTATTTTACAGGTTCTTTTACCACTCTCAGTGCAAAATAACTTTTAACAGAGTTTTATTTTCCCAAATAATATTTTTCACTGGGGAAAATTCAGAGATTGGAGGTCCGTGCCACCTGATGAACACATCTAGAATGGGAATTTGGACATAATTTAGGAAGTCTTGGAAAGAGAGAGGGAGCAAGGTCCCCATTAGGGGGAAATTTCTGGAAGATTTTGTGGTAAGTGAAGCATTAAGGGTGAGTCAGAACGCACATACTTTAAATCTGGTGGCAAGAAGTTTTCTTTAGCCCCTCCCTTCCAACTCTGACAAGAAACCTGTATGTGTGTGACGGAGAGACAAAAATAATGTGAAAAATATATAGATGCAGCTATATAGAGTTATGCTACATACATACATATCATTTTTGTAATGAAATTCCCCACCAGGTATATACTATAATGTTATAAAATTTTATATCAGTTATTTTACTGATTTCAACTTAGTATATTTATTATAAAAGCTAATGCAGTGCAAAAGTATTTATTTATTAGAGAAAAGATTTTTGTATATGTTTTCATTTTGCTACATAGCAAGATGTACATCCTTGGCAATTTATAGTTCCCAGATATATTTTTCTGTGTACAATACTATATAAGTAAATTTACATGAACATGTATACTCTTCCAAATTTTGGTCACAGTACGTATACACTGTTCTTCATATATTATGTGTCTATGTTTATGTATATATGTAAATGTAAATAGAGTACACACATACATACATATATAAATGTTTTTGTACTTGTTTAATGTTTATGTTTGTGATGCATAGTTCTGATGTGAATTATTTCAGTAGACTTTGAATGACACTGTTTTACTAATCAGATTTATTTATATAACAGAATAGTAAACATTTGCTTATAAAATATGTTACAAGTACTTTTCCAATAATTTACATTTCCTTTTATGTGACGTTTTTGTTTGGGATAGACAAGGTTTTTCTTTCTTTTTTTTTTTTCGTTTTCGACATTCAATATTAGTTTCAGGTGTACAGGTGTAAAGTATAGTTGTTAGACATTTATATAATTTATGCAGTGATCCCGTCTGATTAGTCTAGTACCCACCTGGCACTGTACATAGTTATTACAATATTATTGACTATATTCCCTATGCTGCACTTTACATCCTCATGACTGTTTTGTAACTACC
The DNA here is from genome assembly GCF_004115265.2 of Rhinolophus ferrumequinum. NCBI lineage: Eukaryota > Metazoa > Chordata > Mammalia > Chiroptera > Rhinolophidae > Rhinolophus > Rhinolophus ferrumequinum. The sequence goes on from NC_046284.1 coordinate 51,887,133, forward strand.
AATTTGTACTTCTTAATCCCTTCACCTTTTTCACCCAGCTCACCAACCCTCCTCTTGTCTGGCAACCATCAGTTTGTTCTTTGTACGAGGTCAGACAATTAAGTTTGCGAACTCATCCTAGAAAAAGTGCTACATATCTCATTGCTGAATATCACTATGGTCACCTTTGAAGTACTCCCCTTGGGAAGCTATGTACGGATGCCAGCACCTAGTCCACCCTTTGAAGTAATTTTGGAGCTCTTCTTCTAGAGTGGCCATCAGACCTGTGGTCGTATTACCCTTGATGCCCCGAGTGTCATCAGAATGTTTTCCTTTCAATATTTCCTTTAGCTTCAGGTAAAAAAAAAAAAGAACACATTGGGGGCCAGATGAGGTGAGCAGGGAGGGTGTTCCAATACAGTTATTTGTTTACTTGCTAAAAACTCCCTCATAGAGAGTGCTGTGTGAGCTGGTGCATTGTCATGATGCAAGAGCGATGAATTGTTGGTGAAATGTTCAAGTCATCTAACTTTTTCACGCAGCCTTTTCAGCACTTCCAAATAGTAAACTTGGTTAACTGTTCGTCCAGTTGGTACAAATTCATAATGAATAATCCCTACCTCTGATATCAAAAAAGGTTAGCAACATCGTTGCAACAAGTTTGCAAGCTTAATTGTCAGACCTCCCATCTTTAAGTCTGTTTCTGTTTTGTTTATTCATGTATTTTGTTCATTAGATTCCACATATAGACAAGATCATATGATATTTGTCTTGCTCTGTCTGACTTATTTCACTTAGCATAATACCCTTTAGGTCCTTCCATATTGTTGCAAATGGTAAGATTTCATTTTTTTTATTGCTGAATAATATTCCATTGTGTATATATAGCACATCTTCTTTATCTATTTATCTATTGATGGACATCTAGGTTGCTTCTGTATTTTGGCTATTGCTAGTAATGCTGCAGTGAACACAGGGATGGATACGTGTATCTTTTCAAAGTAGTGTTTTTGTTTCCTTCAGCTAGATGCCCAGAAGTGGAACTGCTACATTGTATGGCAGCTCTATTTTCACTTTTTTGAGAAATCTCCATACTGTTTTCCATAGTGGCTGCACTAATTTACCATACCACCAACATTGCATGAGGGTGCCCTTTTTTCCCACATCCTTGCCAACTGTTGTTTATTGATTTATTAATGGTACTGAAGATAGATAGCCTTTCTGATAGGTGTGAAGTGATATCTCGTTGTGGTTTTAATTTGCATTTATCTGATGATTAGTTGAGCATCTTTTCACATGTCTATTAGCCATCTGTGTACAGAAGTTTTTTTTTAAACTTCCATTTAAATTCTCTAATTAAGTTTGTAACATAATTAAAAGCTTTTCTTGGGTCACGTATCTTGTTTTGAATTCCCTTGGTGCTATATCATGCTGATGGAGTACTTAAACAACTCTCTCCCTCATGTCTTGGTCTTGAATATGGGTATGGAGATTGAGATGAAATCCCATCCCTTAGCCTGGAGACCTAAATATAGGGCCACATGGATTGAACTGTCCTGGGGGTGATGTGTGGACCCAGGCAAGAGCACAGGAAAAGTAACCTCCTGGAGGGAAGGAGGTTTTATTTTAAGCCAGAGGCACTTGGTATCTCTCATGAGAAAACAAGTATTCAATTATTTCCCCCATTATTTACAAATATAGAATTAGGTCTAATGTTTTTTTTTCCATTCTATTGTACCCTGAAGCCTTCAGTGCTTTGAATCTAAAATTCCCAGTATTTGATGCAATCTTATGTATTACTCATTTTTATTTTGCCAAAGCTGTATTATTTTTAAATAAAGAAAAAATCCATGAAAATTAAAGCAATTTCTGTATTGTCAAAAGAAAAAAATTAAAAGTTTGAAAAGCTGGGAATAAATATATATATATATATATATCTATAACTGTTCATCCAGTTGGTACAAATTCATAGGTTTCAAGTTAGGTACACCTTACCCAAGGAAAAACACATCTAGAAAATATGTACCAATCTATTTACATTGGATGTCTTGCACATCTGTGATTGACTGTGAGGGGATCATACGATATAGACAGAAGGTACAGAATGATTTCATTTTCTAAGTATACATGTTTAATGTTTAATATTTTGTGTTTAGGCAAATTTGTATAACCATTTGATAAAAAGTTTATATATATAATGTGTGTGTGTGTATATATATATATATATATATATATATATATATATAATGTTATAAACTGTTCATGCGATACTGTTTTATAAAAAATGAAAAAAGGTCAACTTTTGAGTTGACAGTTTACCTGTGTATGTGCGTTTCTGTCTTACACTATGCCTCTCCTCAAATGTTTACACTCTCATATGCAGATTTTTCTTCACCTCTCTCATGGGCTGGACTTAACTCTCTCAGAACATAGAGATCCAGGAAGGGATTGTGGACAAGGAGTGGAAAATTCAAGAAAATGGTAAAAAATTCGAGAAAGTTCTGCCTGATGCACTGCAGCGGAGGCTTTTCTTTCTTCCCCCTTGCAAAGCCCTCTGGTCTATCAGAGCTACAATTCTGGCTCTGACCACTAGAAGGGATCTATCTTTTATTTATTTATTTATTTATTTATTTATTTATTTATTATTTTTTCAGTTATATTGACATTCAATATTATTTTATATTAGTTTAAGATATACAGCATAGTGGTTAGACATTTATATAATTTATGCAGTGATGCCTCCCCTTGTTTTTAAGGAAAGTTCATGATTTGTTTTTTTGTTTTTTTTCTACTCTCATTATAATGATCCATCAAACTCTGTTTGCTATTTCCTTTATATTTTCCATATCTGGTTTTCTTTTCTCTTTCTTTTCTTTTTTTTCGTTTTATGGTATTATCTCTCTGGGTAGGAATGGAGTTAATTCCAGCCATGTAATTATTTTCGGAACATTTTGTTACATTAACCTAAGAAAATTCCACATAATGTAGCAAGATTTAGTAAAGCTGTGCATGGAGCAGTCATCCCCATTCCATGGAATTCAATTCAAGTCTCTGTTTCTCCAGTTAGCATCTGACAAGCTCAAGCATCTCGTTCAGCCTCAGTAACCTTGGAAAGCTAGTGATTCTGTTATCAGAGTCCCCTTGTGAAGAATACATGAAAGAACACATGAAATGTAGCAAATAGAAAGCCTTGTCTACAGCTGGCACTCAAAGTTCTCTGGATTTGCAGAATGAAGGAACACAATGTAATGCAGCCAACACAGAGCTTGGTGTTTAGAGTTCCCTGTGTTTAGATACAATTACCTAGGCCCCAGGCCTCTTCACTCTAGTTGGCCTCTTTCGCAGGGTTGGTTCTGTTGGGAACAGTTTCCTGGGTGTTAGACTGGTAGCAAACTCAAAGAGCAGCGATTGCAAGAAGTTTAGTCTCCTCTGGCTCTCAAGAATTTCTTCTCTATGCCATTGGGGAAGGGACTTCCAGTAAGGGCTCCATCTTGTTTGTGTGGCACTGACAAAGTGGATTGGGATCAGCTCTCATCTTCCTCAGCAGCCCTTGATCTTCTCCAAACCTCCAGCTGTAGACTGCACAGATTCTCTTCAAAAGGAGCTTGTGAAGACATTGGTCACTGCCTTCAGACCACACCATGGGTAAGTTGGTCAGCAATAGGCCTTGGCCTTAGATTCCCACAGGACTGGGGGGGTTCTGGGTCCCCTCCTGTAACCCAACCCACAGACAGGACACCCAACCAACTCCCCTGTAGAAGAGGGGTGGCAGGGCCCAGGTGGACTATTTTCCACCCTCTTGAGGAAAGGAGCCAAGTGGTCCCTGACACACCCAATCTGATTCCATATGGTAAACATCCCCTCCCATGGAAGGGGTCATGGCTGAGGTGAAAATTTTTCCCTGTTTGAGGGGAAAGACCCGAGTCATGTAGTCCTCAGATCCAGGGTTTGGAGAGTCAGAAGGGACACCAAGTTTTGGGGGGGTATTGGTATACATTAACATTCTTTGGATTTATATTAGAGATGAGTGGTGGGACAGAAAACGCACTATTACCCTTGAATCTTACATCAGTTATTCAGGGTAGATTGTATTACCCCTTAACAGTTTATTGAGGCTTACTTTATGTCCCAACATATGATCTATTCTGAAATATTCCCTGTGTACTTATGTGCATTGTTCTATGTCAATTAACTAAATTTGTTAATTTACTTAATTCACATTTTTAAATCTTCTCGATCTAACTCAATTTTTGTTTACCATTTTATGTATCACTCAGTGAGGCGTGTGAAAATTGCCCAATGTGACCATGGATTTGTCCATTTCTCCATTTACTTCTATCAGCTTTTGCTTTGCATATGTTGCCTCTAAGACATGCATACAAATTAAAAAAATGTTTACACTGTCTTCATTTTGCATTGAACCTTTTATAATAATGAAATCTCCCTCTTTTTTCCAGTAATGTTTTTCCTTTAAATTATACCATTTCTTCTACCAATATGGTTAAACAAGCTTTTAGTAGGTTAGAGTACAAATGGTATACATTTTGTCATTTTTTAATTTCAAAATTTTTGGATAATTAAATTTTGCAGGACCATTTGATGGAATTATTTTTTTTATCCATTTTTATAATATTTGTCTTTCTATTTGGAATATTTAGTCTGAAACCGTTGTTGTAAATATAGACATAAATTGGTTTATATATACCATAGTACTGTACTCTTATTGTTGCCTACTCTAAGTCACTTTTCTCTCCTTTTCTTGAAATGATTAACATTCGTAACTATTAAATTGTTCCCTCATTTGGCTATGTAGTTAAACATTCTTTTGCCATTCTCATAGTGTTTACACTTAAGATTACAATGTACATTTTTTTAATTTACACAGTATAATGTAAATTAGTTCTTTAAAGCTCCTCAGACAATGAAGGGACCTTGGAACACTTTGACCCCATTTTACTGCCTCCCAAGTTATTGTCATGCATTTTCAATTATATATATATATATATATATATATATATATATATATATATATATATATATTCAAATATATATATTTCAAATATATATATTTTCAAATATATATTTTCAAATATATATAAATATATATATTTAAACCCACAGGATAAATTATTATCATTTTGCTATATAGTCAATACTCACTTAGATTTTCCTAATCACACATGTCATCATCTGTTCTTTCCTGCATCTATGTACCTCCATCGGGGATCATATTTCCCGTGCCTTAAGAAGAACTTTAATATTTCTTTTATTTAAGTCTTCTGGTCACAAACGTTCCCAGTTTTTGCTACATTAATATAATTATTAAGAGTATATCATTTCTTAAGGAATCTTTTTCCTTAAACCATACTTTTTCACCTATTAATATTGTTATACTGGCTTGATATCTTGTTACATTTGGAAATTTCTCAACCAAGATCACTTCAAACGCCACTTCTATACTGTTCTTTCTCCTTTCTGGGACTCAAATTAAACATGGGTTAGATAGGTTCACTACATCTCCTTTAATTCTCTCCCCCTCTCTTTTGGTATTCTCCACGTTATGTCTCTGAAGGCTTCATTCTGGATATTTTCATGAGACTTCTCTTTCATTTCTCTAATTGTTCTCTCAGGTGGAAACTTACCTTTGACCCTTGTACCATAACACCAAACTTTCAGAGTAGATTTTATTATCCCTTTAGAGCAGAGGAGAGAAGTGAAAGTTAGAGATGATAAACAACTTGTCCCAGGTCACTAGGCCTGAAAGGGACAGAGCAGGGACTGACATTAAAGATTAAACCCAACACCCAAACCCTCTCCTCTGTGCTTATTTTCTTCTTGGCTGCAAATGCTCCCTACCTCTCATCTCTCAGGAAGTGGAACCACAGTGAAGTCTCTCAACGATTTTAGCACTGTGATGTATTTCATTTGAGATTATAAAAGTCAGTGATATTTCTTCATTACCTATGATATTTCCCCAGGACTTTTCCTGGTACTAGGAGCATTGATGTTTTGTTCTCAATGTCAGGGCACAATACCCAAGATAACACCTTACAAAGGAGACCAAGAGGCAGGACTATGTATCAAAGGAGATATAACTATGTGTCTGAACACGTCCGTTCTGGCATTCATTTTTCATCCCACCAGCAGCAAGATGGAGATACAGCAACAACTGGCATTCACATGGGCACCGGAATAAGATAGTAAGTGATCAGTCAACGTGGCTGAAATATACCAGCCAGTGGAATTCATAACCCTGTAGTTAAATATGTCAACCTGGAAGAATGAAAAATGATAGGATCGGGTTAATGGTTGAGCAAACTTTATTTTTGCCCTGGTATTGGTGGGACAAACACATACAGAAGACATTCTGAACATATATGGACTACTTATTTCTCTCCACTTCCCCACAGTGCTCCCTATACCATTCCATGCTATTATCAGAGAGAAAATTTTAAGAAACGTGACCAAACCCGTGCTAACATGGAGAAAGAGCAAAAGCCTCCAGAGAGAATGGAGGAGAAGCAGGATGAGACCTCGGGGAGCTGGTTCAAGGTCATTGTGAGTGTCCTGGAAAAAGGGACCTAATATGTAGAAGGTGAACAGAAGGAGTTGAGGTGAACTCATGTAGATGCTAGGTAGTTTTCTGGGACAGAGGAGTTAGTAATCTCTCTTTCTATTACTAAGAGTTAACGTCCTAGGTCATCTAAGGGCAGACTCAAAGAAGCAATATAAAGGGAACACACTGACTGCAGGCAGAATGGGAGAAGTTATCCAAAAGCGAAGGAGGAAACTGCTGCTAAGGAGATGGAGCAGCTCCACCCTGGAAGGCTCAGTTTGGTCCAAGCTGAGTGTGGGAAGAGGCTGAGACTCTGCAGTCTCTGTCAGAGGAGCAGGCCACATTTGCCTTAGATTGGATCTCTTGGAACTTTATAAAAGGAAGTACACGTTAAGCATCTTTTTTTTTTTAATTTATTTTTAATTTATTGGGGTGACAATTGTTAGTATAATTACATAGATTTCAGGTGTGCAATTCTGTATCACATCATCCATAAGTCATACTGTGTGTTCACCACCCAGAATCAGCTCCCCTTCCATCACCATACATTTGATCCCCCTCACCCTCATCCCCCCCCCCAACCCCCTTACACTCTGGTAACCACCAAATTACGTTCCCCAGATTAATTTTCAAACCCCGTGGCCATCGTGTGGTCACCGACTGCCCTCCAATCCCCTCACCCTCCCCCCCACCCCCCACCCCTCCCGCCCATCTAGCAACCCTCAGTTTTTCCTCATTGTCTCCCAAACTGTTTCTGATTAGTTCATTCACTTATTCTTTTCTTTAGAATCCGCAAATAAGTGAGATCATATGGTACTTATCTTTCTCTGTCTGACTTATTTCACACGTTAAGCATCTTAAGTTGATTATTTGAGGAAAACTATTTGAATGGGAAGAAAGGGTATTTAGGAAATCCATGTCTGGTACAAAAGGTAGCAATAATGGATATTACCCTATCTCAAAAAGATTATTTTAAAGCCTGACAAAAGCATTTGAAAGAAATACATGGTTGGGTTTTATCTTAACCTTAGATTCCATTATGTCAATCTCCTCTCCCGTCTTTTCTCTGGCTCCTAGATTCCATTTGGCATAAGATATGATGAGAAGTGGTTGCTGAATTTGATTCAGAAGCAGTGCAGTGTCCCCTTCACTCCAGTCGAAGTAAGAGAGGGCAGTGAAGTGGATGAGAGGAAACAGGACAGATGAGCAGTGGCTCTGGTCTCATATTCCGTTTCTCTTGCCACTCTCCCTATAGTTTCACTACGAGAAAATGCAGGCGCAGTTCTTTGTTGAGGATGCCAGCATTGCCTTCGCGTTGAAGACTGTCAACGGCAAGATTTGGGATGAGGATAATGAGAAGGTGTGTGTCAAGGGTATGACCAAGTCTAGCTATGGTCGAGAGGGCAGGACAGGGGCAAGGTCTTGCTTGATCCCAAGGCTCAGATTTCCTGGTTCTTACACAGCCCCTTTTACAGATATCTGTCATTATCAACCGTTCTGATGCACCACATTCTGTGCAGAAGGAGCTGAAGTCAGAAAAGGCAGAGATGATAAAGGTAATGCAGACTCAAGACAAGTTGTGCATCCACATCCAGACCCACCTCTTCTTCCCCCACCTATTGCCCCCCTTCACCACCTCAGACTCAGAGCCACTGAACCCCATGTCTAACTCTGCAGCTGACCATGAACAAGCAATGTGGTGTCTCCCCGGATTCTCTTGACATCCAAAGACTCTGCTTTGACCCTGGTATGGCTATAGCAGTGATTCTAGGGCAGGTGAGGGCAGAGGGGTCTGTCTGGGAAGGCGATTTAGGGATGGTAAGTTGGGGAGGTGTTGGTGCTGCAGCTTTACCAGCCGGGCCCCTTTCATTGTTCGGATTTCCTCCTCTTGGCTTTCTTGAGATTGGATGACCTGTGATACTGAAACAGCACCGAACCCTAGAATCTGCATGGCTGCCTCCCTGCAGATCGATGAAGGGAACATGCCCAAGGTGAGGATGTAGGCCCAGTGCTGGGGTTGATGGTGAGGGTGGAGAGATTAGGTAGAAGAGGCAGATTGTTTCCACATAACTCCTGTTGGGGACCTCTAACTCTTTCGTTATTGTAGCGTTTGTTCTTTAACCAGAGCAACCAGAAACTCTTATCAGCTGGATGACCTGTCCAACACTATGCAGAATGCCTCCAACATTGAGGACTTGAACCTCTCCAACAATGGAGTAAACTTTGCTGCATAGATCCTTTTTTGAAAGGAAGGTGGGAGGTCTCATGGAGTGGTGACAGGGAAGTGGATTCATTAGAAAAGAAAGGGACTTGGGGTGCAGATCATCCTGGCTCTCTTTCTCTGGTCCACGTAGCTGTTTCCCATAATTATAGGTGAAGTCTGCAGGGCAGTTGGCCAAGGGCAAAGGGCTGTGGCCAGAAGAGATGAGTGCAAACAGAAACAGTCTATGCACCACCATCCCAGATAAGTCAACCAACATAAGGTCAGTTGTACCCTCTGTCACCCCCGGCGAGCCTGAGCTACCCCTGATGGTGCCTGTTGGCAGGAGGCAGCAACCCTGAACCTCTGGGATGACCGCAGGCCCTATGCTCTTCTTCTCTGTGTCCCTCATCTGTGCTTAGAGGACTCCTTTCCTTCTTCTGACCTGCCTACCTGTTCTGCTGGTTTGGAGTCGGTTTCCCTCCTCTGTGCACCCTGTTTTCTCTAGCATGCCCTCTCAAGAGTGTGCTCCAGAAAGCAGGACACCCCCTCCTCACCAAGAACAGGGTTGAATGCTGGTGACCTGGAATGAGAATTGTTCTCCAGCCCAGGGTCTCATGCTGAGACAGGCCTTCTATTCTGCACTGAGATGGGGCTTACCTCCCCTGCCCTGAGAAGAGTCTTCTTTCCCTTGGTCCAAAAAGGTCTCCCCTCTAATCCCAGGCTGATGTGGGGACTTTCCTGCCTCATGCTGAGGGCTGAGGCTTTGGGTGGCTGCCATTATGACATCTGTTCTTCTGGCCCGGTGCCACGATTTGGGCCCTCATTGAGAAATACCAGGTTTCCCTGAGTCAGGGGTCAGAAGTGGGCCTCCCCAAGTGAGCACAGGGCTTTCCAGGGTAGCAGTGGAAGGCAGATGACAAAAGTGGTTGAGGAGACAGAAGGACAGACCTCTTAGAGGTACTGCCCCTCCCTCCCTCCACACATCACATCATCCTGCCTGGTCCTTCAGAGGAGCCCTGGGTAGCCTCACAGTTATGGTTCATCAGGTGCGGGACCAACTAAGACAAGCACAGGGGCCATGAGGGGGGAAGGCGGTGATCGTAGGAGGAGACTACAGACCCTCAACTCCATGCTGAGCTGGGGCCTGACCATTTAGTCCTTCTGGGGACAGTCTCTAGCCCCTGTGGCTGCTTCGTTTCCCTTGCTCAGGACAGACTGAGTTCACACAGGTGACAAAGTTTCAACGAGCATCCAATGGGCCCCTAGCCAAACACATGCAAGTTTTGCACTTCTACCCGGGGTCCCAGGGCCAGCCAGGGAAGGTGAAGGAAAGGCACCCAGCCCCAAATGCTTCTCTTTATGCCACTGGAGAAAGGAGTCAGATCGGTCTAGGTGGGAGCTACCCGGGGAGAAGAAGAGGGAGGAGGGAGGGAGTGGAGGAAGGAGGAAGAGTGAGTGCTCTTCCTATGGGTCAGTCCATGGGGAAGGTGCCCAGGTCCCTGGAAGGCTGGGACACTGGTATAAGTGGCTTTGTGTCTGCTGTAGGTGTGCCTGCTCCCGTGAGGCAGGGCTGCTCTGCAGGTTCACTTACTTTTTCTGTTTTGTTAATTTTGGCAGCTCCATCCTGGAATTGTTCCCCAAGCTATTGTGCCTGGTAAGTGTATTCTGTGGTCATTGACTCCTCTAAGTGGCACTGACACTGCCCACAACCTACCCTGATCCTCCTTAGGACTGGCCCAAGTTACATTTTTGGATCTCACCCTTAATTCTCATTGGTGGACAGACCCATGTGGGCACCTGACAAAGGATGTGAACTTTCTTCACAGGAATTCTCCTTAGGCTTCAGGGACCCCATGATGATGATCCAAATATAGCTCTGCCCATTGACATTTCCAGGGCTCTTTCACATCCGACTTCTGACCCTAACCCTGTCCTGGGCCTTTTCCTGACTATCCAAGACCACGTCCCTGGCCTTCACTGATGACTTCCTCTCCCTTCCCAGGATGGCCAGGAGCCACTTCCACCTACTAACTTTGGTATTGAAGCTCACAAGAAGTTACCAACCTGCAAGGTGAGGAGTGGAGATCCAGGAGGTTTCAGGTGGTGCATGAGGACAGAGTATCAGCCATAGTCCTGAGGACTGTTTTGATTCCAGGGAAGCTCCTTTGGATCTGATGTGCTGAAGAGTCTAGTCCTGCAATTCCTGCAACAGTAAGCACTCCTGGGAATGTGAGGAAGGGGAGGGCTAGGATTGTGAGGTCACCCAGGCTCAGGAGTGCTGACTGGGTCTATCACATCTCATCTGGGGCCCGTTTCACACAGACAATCTGTCCCTTTTGCTCCCCCACAGGTATTACTTGATCTATGATTCTGGAGTCCGACAGGGTCTCCTTGGTGCTTATCACGATGAGGCCTGCTTCTCCCTGACCGTTCTCTTCAATCCCACGGACCAAGCCCCGTGAGTATCACAGCTCAGGCCCTGCTCTTGGGCCGTCTGGCTCCCCAGTATACACCGGCCAGCTTCAGGAAACACCCACACTGGCCAGACCACCACCTCCTGTTCCTCTTTTCTCCTAGAAGCAGCTTGTTTGAGTACTTCAAGGATAACAGGAATATGAAGAACCTCAAGGACCCCTGTGCGTGTGTGATGGGTTAGATTGGGCAGGGAACGGGGGCATGAAGGGGTCAGTCATGGGGCCCAGGGTGTGGCAACCATGACTTTCGCTGTCCTCCCCACAGACCTGCGGGTTCAGCTGCTGAAGCATACAAAACGTGACATTGTGTGTTCCCTCTGTGTGTTGCCCAAAACTCAGCATGACCTCCTCTCCTTTGTGGTGGACATGTGGTTCCAGACGGTGAGCACCTGCTTCTTCTCTGGAGCAGGCCCAGAAAACTGTAGGTGGGTAGGAGGTGTAGGTGGTGACTGAGCACCTGGGCCCTTCCCTTTCAGGAAAGGATGCTCTGCTTCTCTGTCAACGGGGTGTTCAAGGAAGGTGAGTGTGTGTAGACTCCCCTCTCCAGATGTCCCACTGCTTCCTCCCCCCAGCTGGGCTCCCTCTCTGAACTCTCCCAAATCCCTTATCCCTCCCCTTTCCTTCCTGTTCCCTCTGTGTTCTCCTGAATCCCTTCTGCCCCCAAGCCATCCTGGTATGACCTGCATCGATGCCCACACAGCTCGGGCGTTATGGGCACACACTGTGGCCTTTGATGGCTGTCAGCCTAGATGCTTACTCTGAGAACTTGGGCCCATTACCTAACCTCTTTTTTCCTCATTTGCCACATGGACTTAATAAATCCCACCTCTGGGTAGCTGTACAAAATGAAACCTATGAACTTGTGAAGGGGTTGTCCCAGGGCCCGGCACGTGGTAACATCCCTGTCAGTGAGAGCAGATGGCCCCTATTGTTGCCCTCCCCACCCCGACACCCTGATTCCCAGTGAACAGTTGTTCCCTTTGGCATGAGAATCAAGCCAGACCCTGACAGGGGAAGGCAGTGTGAGCGTGTGAAGCATGTGTGACTCTAAGGGGCTGTTGTTTGTTTTTTGTGGAAGTGGAAGGAAAGTCTCAAGGTTCTGTGCATGCCTTCACCCGGACCTTCATCGCTATCCCTGCCAGCAGTTCCGGGTGAGTGCTGTACTGTGGGTGGGAACACCCAGCCCAGCCTGGGCCCAGGGGTGTGGAAACATGCATTTCCTTGGGGTTTTCTCAACATTGTGGAAGCCAACAGGTAGATCCAAGCAGCAGTCCAGCATAGGGGTTAAGAGCGTGGGCTCTGGGGTTAGAGCACTGGGTTCTATTGCTGACCCCGCACTCAGTAGGTTGTGACCTTGATCAAGTCACATGACTTCCTTGTGACTCAGTGTTTTTCTTGAAAATGGGGTTAGACTGTCCATTCCCTTAGGCTTTTGTAAAGGGAAAATGCAAGTGTGAAATCTTCCCTGGGTTGCAGGTAAACTAGAAATCTAGTGAAGCTAGTAGACAATCTCTCCAAGGGTAAGCTCTGTGGAAGGGACAGAGTTAGCAGCCTAGAAATCTGGGTGGCATCCACTGTTGGAGTACGGAAGTAATGTCCTCGCCGAGTGGCAGTGGGAGTAGCATCATTGGTAGTGGTGTGGGGTTGTCCTTTTGTCAGTTGTCTGAGGGCCCATTTATTTCCCAGTCTATGCATCGTGAATGAGGAGCTGTTTGTGAGGGATGCCATCCCTGATGAAATTCAGAGTCTTCATCTTCCATCTGACTTCGCATACCCTCCTTCAGCTCCCTACCCTCACTGTCACAGGAGCAGCAGGAAATGCTGGAGGCTTTCTCCACCCCATCTGGGATGAGCCTCCAATGTTCTCAGAAGTGAGTGCTGGGTTTGCAGGGGTAGGGGATAGGAGGAAGCTAGGAGGAGCTGACAAACGAATAATAGGAACTTGCAGGTAAGTTTTTTGCTTGTGTATTTCACTCATTATCACCCTGAACATTTCACTCTCAGTACATATTAAACAACCTAGTTGTTTTGAACAGGTGTGTATTCCTTTATGTATTTTATGGACCTTGTTCCTTTATTGATATATTTGGGTTTCAGGACTTTTTCTCATGCCACACTGTGTGACAGGGCTCATTCCACTGCACATGTCATAGTAAACATGGAGGGGAAAAAATCATACCACTCAACCACTCAATCATACTACCCTAAAATATACCACTCAAAGATGAGCCCTGAATGTTTTCATTTGCATTATATCTTTTCGGAAGATTGCTTATGCAGATATTTGTATATTTATACATGTATGCATACATTTGTATATTTATCTACAAACGATAAGGTCTCATCTTACCAGAGAGAGAGACCGAGAGACAGAAAAAACAAAACAAAAAAAAACAGCAAATGAGAGAGAGAGAGAGAGAGAGACAGAGAGACAGAGAGAGACAGAGAGACTTGTGGCTGCATTGGGGATAAAGAGTCCAAGGAGGGATTTTTAAATCTTCAATGCCTTACGAATTGAACAAATTTAAAAGTTAATGTGAAGGAGCCCTGTCAGCTCAATTTAATCCTTGAGTTTGCCGATGTATTCACTTCCCTTCTTACTCTCTTATTTCCACTATAGAATTAATGAGATGCCTCATCCTATTTGAGATTGGAGATGCCTCCAATCTCAAATAGGATGAGTTTTTTGTTGGTGGTGTTTTTATTTTTTTTAACTTTTATTGGAGAACAGTGTGTTTCTACAGGGCCCATCAGCTCCAAGTCGTTGTCCTTCAATCTAGTTGTGGAAGGCGCAGCTCAGCTCCAAGTCCGGTCACCATTTTCAGTCTTTAGTTGCAGGGTGTGCAGCCCTATCCCATGTGGGAATTGAACCGGCAACCTTGTTGTTGAGAGTTCACACTCTAACCAACTGAGCCATCCGGCCGCCCTCAAAGAGGATGAGTTTTAAGCGCATTATATATTAAGTTATTAGTGAATGATAGAATGGATAATTGTATGTTAAAGAGATGCTAGTAATTTTTATTTTTGCCACACAGGGAGACAGCAGATGGTTGAAATCCTGGTGTGATGTGGCTGGATAATGCATGATCTGAGGATCCCAGAACATTTTCATCTTGCAAACTGAAGCTTTATATCCATTGAACAACAACTCCCCAATCCCCTTTCCCCCCAGCCCTCGACAACCACCCTTCTACTATCTGTCTCTATGAGCTTGATTACTTTAGATACCTCATGTAAGTTGAATAATGTATCATTTGTCATTTTGTGAATGGCTTATTTCACTTAACATTATGTCCTCAAGTTTCATCCATGTTGTAACATGTAATAAGATTTCCTTTTTTAAGGCTGAATAATATTCCAGTTTATGTGTATACCATATTTTGTTTATCCAGTCATCTATTGATGGACAATTGGGTTGTTTCCACTTCTTGGTTATTGCAAATAATGCTGCAATGAACATAGTTGTGACAACATCTCTTCAAGATCCTGTTTGCAGTTTTTTTGGTTATGTACCCAGAAATGGGGTTGCTGGATCATATGGTCATTCTATTTTTAATTTTTTGAGAACCCTCCATACTATTCTCCATAGCAGCTGCACCATTTTTCATTTCCAGTAACAGTGCACAAAGGTTCCAATTTCTCACATCTTTGGTAACACTTATTATTTTCTGTTTTTGTTAGTGGCCATCATGATGGGTGTGAGGCGATATCTCATTGCAATTTTGATTTGCATTTCCCTAATGATTAATGAGGTTGAACATATTTTCATATGCTCATTGGCCATTTATATATCTTCTTTGGAGAAATGTCTATTAAAGTCCTTTGACCATTTTAAAATCAGGATATTTGTTTTCTTTTTTTTTTTTGAAATGTTTGTTCCTTGTTTATGATTATTAGTTTACATTTATCTTTTTTTTAATTTATTGGGGTGACATTTGTTAGTAAAATTACATAGATTTCAGGTGTACAATTCTGCATTACATCATCTATAAATCCCATTGTGTGTTCAACACCCGGAGTCAGTTCTCCTTCCATCCATCACCATATATTTGATCCCCCTTACCCTCATCTCCCACCCTCCCCACCCCCCTTACCCTCTGGTAACCACTAAACTATTGTCTGTGTCTATGAGTTTTTGTTTCTCATTTGTCTTGTTCTTTTGTTGTTTTTGGTTTATATACCACATATCAGTGAAATCATATGGTTCTCTGCTTTTTCTGTCTGACTTATTTCGCTTAGCATCATACTCCCAAGATCCATCCATGTTGTGACAAATGGTCCTATATCATCTTTTCTTACCACCGTATAATATTCCATTGTGTATATATACAACAACTTCTTTATCCATTCATCTATCGAAGGACATTTTGGTTGTTTCCACGTCTTGGCCACTGTAAACAAAGCTGCAATGAACACTGGAGCACACGTGTCTTTATGTGTAGATGCTTTCAGATTTTTTGGGTAGATACCCAGGAGAGGGATTGCTGGGTCATATGGTAATTCTATTCGTAATTTTTTGAGGAATCTCCACGCTGCCTTCCATAACAGCTGCACCAGTCTGCATTCCCACCAACAGTGTATGAGGGTTCCTTTTTCTCCACAGCCTCTCCAACACTTGTTACTATTTGTCTTGTTGATGATAGCCATTCTGACTGGGGTGAGGTGATATCTCATTGTGGTTTTTATTTGCATTTCTCTGATTAGTGATATTTAGCAGTTTTTCATATGTCTATTTGCCATTTGTATATCCTTTTTGGAGAAATGTCTCTTCAAGTCTTCTGCCCATTTTTGAATTAGGTTGTTTTTTTTTTGTTGTTGTTGAGTTTCATGAGTTCCTTGTGTATTTTGGATATTAGCCCCTTATCGGAGGCACTGTTTGCAAAAATCTTCTCCCATTCAGTTGGTTGCCTCTTTATTTTGTTGATGGTTTCTTTTGCTGTACAGAATCTTTTAAGTTTCATATAGTCCCATTCGTTTATGTTAGCTTTTACTTCCATTGCCTTTGGACTCAAATTCATAAAATGCTCTTTGAACCCAAGGTCCATAAGTTTAGTATCTATGTTTTCTTCTATGCAATTTATTGTGTCAGGACTTATGCTTAAGTCTTTGATCCACTTTGAATTAATTTTGGTACACGGTGACAGATATCAGTCCAGTTTCATTCTTTTGCACGTGGCTTTCCAATTCTCCCAGCACCATTTATTGAAGAGGCTGTCTTTACTCCATTGTATGTTTTTCGCTTCTTTGTCAAAAATTATGTGTCCATATTTATGTGGTTTTATTTCTGGGTTCTCAGTTCTATTCCATTGTTCTATGTGTCTGTTTTTCTGCCAATACCGTGCTGTTTTGATTATTGTTGTCCTGTAGTACAATCTAAAGTGAGGGAGTGTGATACCTCCAGTATTGTTCTTTTTTCTTAAAATTCCTTTGGATATTCGGGGTCTTTTGTGGTTCCAAACAAATCTGATGTTTTTTTTGTCCTATTTCTTTAAAAAATGCCATTGGGATTTTGATGGGGATTGCATTAAATCTGCATATTGCTTTCGGTAATATGGCCATTTTAAATGTTGATTCTTCTAATCCATGAGCACAGAATGTGTTTCCATTCCTTTATGTCTTCTTCAATTTCTTTTAAAAATGTGTTATAGTTTTCAGCACATAGGTGTTTCACATCCTTGGTTAAGTTTATTTCTAGGTATTTTGTTCTCTTTGCTGCAATTGCAAAATGAATTTTTTTTATTTCTTTTTCTGAGATTTCATTGTTAATATATAGGAATGCAATGGACTTTTGTACGTTGATTTTGTAGCCAGCAACTTTACTGTATTCGTTGATTGTTTCTAATAGCTTTTTGGTGGAGTGTTTAGGGTTTTCTATATATAGCATCATGTCATCTGCAAAGAGTGACAATTTAACTTCTTCATTCTCTATTTCAATTCCCTTTATTTCTTTTCTTGCCTAATTGCTCTGGCGAGGACTTTAAACACTATGTTGAAAAGCAGAGGTGATAGGGGACATCCCTATCGTGTTCCTGAACGTAGAGGAAAGGTCTTCAGTTTATCACCTTTAATTATGAGATTAGCTGAGTGTTTCTCACATATGGCCTTCATTATGTGAAGGTATTTTCCTTCTATACTGATTTCATTAAATGTTTTAATCATAAATGTATGTTGTATCCTGTCAAATACTTTTTCTACATCAATTGATATAATCATATGATTTTTGTCCTTTATGTTGTTTATGTGATGTATTACATTGATGGATTTGTGTATGTTGTACCATCCTTGTGTGCCTGGGATGAACCCCACTTGGTCGTGAGGAATAATCTTTTAAATGCATTGTTGCATTCAATTTACTAGAATTTTGTTTAGGATTTTTGTATCTGTATTCATCAGAGATATTAGTCTGTAGTTTTCATTTTTTGTGTTGTCCTTACCAGGTTTTGGTATCAGGGTAATGTTGGCCTCATAAAATGAGTTAGGGAGTACTCTCTCTTCCTCAAATTTTTGAAAGAGTTTCAGCAGCATTGGTATTAGATCTTTGAAGGTTTGGTAGAATTCACTAGGGAAGTCATCTTGTCCAGGACTTTTCCTTTTGGGAAAGTTTTGTATGACTGATTCAATTTCTTTACTGGTGATTGGTCGGTTTAGACTTTCAAGTTCTTCATGATTCAGCCTAGGAAGACTATGAGCTTCTAAGAACTTGTCCATTTCATCTAGGTTATTGAATTTGGTGTCAAATAGTCCTTCATAGTATTCTTGGATGATCCTTTGTATTTCTGTGGCATTCGTGATAACTTCCCATTTTTCATTTCTGATTTTATTAGTGTCTTCTCTACTTTTATCTTAGTGATCCTAGCCAAGGGTTTGTCAATTTTGTTAATGCTTTCAAAGAACCAGCTCTTTGTCACAATAATATTTTCTATCGTCTTTTGTTCTCTATTTCATTTAGTTCTGCTCTGATTTTTGTTATTTCCTTTCTTTTGCTGACCTTGGGTTTCATTTGTTCTTTTTCTAGTTCTTTTAGGTGTAACACGAGATTATTTATTTGGGATTTTTCTTGTTTTTTGAGATAGGCCAGTAATGATATAAGTTTCCCCCTTCAAACTGCTTTTGCTGCATCCCAAAAAGTTTTGGTAGGATGTGATTTCATTCTCGTTTGTTTCTATGTATCTTTTGATCTCTCCTCTAATTTTTCTTTGACCTGGTCGTTCTTTAAAAATATGTTGTTTAATCTCCATGTGTCTGTGGTTTTTCCTGCTTTCTCTTTGCATTTGATATCCAATTTCAAAGCCTTGTGATCAGAAAATTTGCTTGGTATGATTTCAATCTTCATTTTGCTGATGTTAGTTTTATATCCCAATATATTGTCTATCCTTGAGAATGTTTCATGTAGACTGGAAAAAAAATGTATAGTCTGATGTTTCAGGATGAAGTGCTCTATAAATGTCAATTATGTCCATTTCATCTAATGTGTCATTTAGGGCTGCTATTTCGTTTTTTATTTTCTGTGTGGATGATCTATCCATCGCTGTCAATGATGTATTTAGGTCAACTAATATAGTTGTGTTTTGGTCAATTTTCTCCTTTAGTTCTGTAACTAGTTGCTTAGTATATTTCCGTGCTCCCTGATTAGGGGCATTAATTTTGATGACTGTTATGTCTTCTTGTTGTATAATCCCCCTTACCATTATGAAATTTCCATCTTTGACTCTTGTTACCTTTTTCAACCTGAAGTCTGTTTGATAATGTGATATCATTATGGCTGCACCTGATTTTCTCTGGATACCATTTGCTTGGAGTGTCAATTTCCAACCTTTCATTTTGAGTCTGTGCTTGTCCTTGTTGCTGAGATGTGTCTCTTGGAAACAGCATATGGTTGGGTTTAGCTTTTTGATCCAATCTTCTACACTGTGCCTTTTTATTAGTGAGTTCAGTCTATTTACATTTAGGGTGATTATTGATATGTGAGGATTTCCTATCATTCTATCTGTAGTTTTCTGGTAAGACTGTGTCTCCATCGTTTCTTTGCCTTTTTGTTGTTGTCTATTATTTCTTTATGGTGGTATTCTATGATGTTTCCCTCTGTTTCTTCTTATATTACAGTACATATTTCAGTTCTGAATCTTTTTTGAGTGGTTACCCTTAAGTTTATGTAAAAGAAATTTTGATATTTAGAGTATTGCATTTTCTTCAGCATGCTTACTTTCTGCATTTCCATATTCCGGTTCAGGCCGTTACTCTCCCCCTTTTTATGTTTTGGTTGCCACGAATTGTCCCTGTTGATTGTCGTCGAATAGGCTCCTTTACTATTTCTTGTAGTGCAGGTGGTGTATTAGAAAATTCTCGCAGCTTCTGTATGTCTGGAAAGGTCTTTATTCCTCCTTCATATCTAAAGCATGTCTTTGCTGGGTATATTATTCTTGGCTCACAATTTCTCTCTTTCAATAGTTTGAATATTTGGTTCCACTCCCTCCTGGCTTGTAGAGTTTCTGCTGAAAAATCTGATGATAATCTAATGGGCTTTCCTTTGTAAGTTACCGTCTTCTTTTCTCTGGATGCCTTGAGGATTCTTTCTTTGTCATTGATTTAGACAGCTTCAATACAATGTGCCTTGGAGAAGGCCTGTTGGGATTGAGGTAATTAGGTGTTCTATTTGCTTCTTGGATTCGAGGATCCAGTTCTGTCCACAAGTTTGGGAAGTTCTCATCGATGATTTGTGTGAATATACTCTCTGTTCCCTTCTCCCTTTCTCCTCCTTCTGGTATGCCCATTATTCTTATATTGCTCTTTCTGATGGAGTCAGAAAGTTCTTGTAGAGTTCTTTCATTTCTTTTAAGTCTCAAGTCTCTTTCCTCTTCCATCAGTTTCATTTCCAGGTTTCTATCTTCGATGTCACTGATTCTTTCCTCCATCTGGTCAACTCTACTACCTAAGCTGACTATTTCATTCTTCATTTCTTCTATTGAGTTCTTCATCTACAGAAATTCTATTTGGTTCTTTTTTAAAATTTCAATCTCTTTGGTAATATGTTTATTTTGTTGTTTGAATTTGTTTCTGAGTTCATTAAACTGCCTTTCTGTGTTTTTTTGTTGCATCTCATTGAGTTTTTTCAGAACTTCAACCTTGAATTCTGTCATTTAAGTCACATATTTCCATATCTTTAAATTCATTTTCTGTAGACTTTACACTTTCTTTCTGTGCTGTGTTGTTGCTTTGGTTATTTAGAGCAATTGATGATTTATTACTTATATTCCTAGACATCTACAAGAGTGGATTCTAGAACAGGTGGATAGAAAGAGGTCTTTCTTTTACTCTCCAGTATGTGTTGGTAGAATGCTTTATGTTCTCCCCGACTGCAGCCTTTTATTCTCTCTCACACTATATTGTTATGTTTTGTCTGCACTATTCTGTTTTCTCACACAATGTGCGGATTCCCTGGAAAGCAGGCTTCTCCTCTGTGGACAGTTCCCTTGGGTCATACGGTGTAGCCTTCGTGGGGGTATTTGGAGTGCTTCTGAATTTCCACAGCTCTTCCTGCACCAGATTTAGAGCCTGTGTGTTTCAGCAATTCTGTTTACCCCTGCAAGGATCCACCCCAGTAGGTGGCCAGTCCTGCTTTCACAATTATCCCCCCTTTTTCAGAAGTAGTTGTGCTGCGAATCTGTGTCTGTGGACCACAGTTCTCAGTACTGCAGATATTCTGTTCCTTTGACATGATGTTGCTACCATTCTGCTTCTAGCACTAGACAGGTGTGGGTGTGGCGAGCTGTGGGAGAGTAGGGAGGAGGCGGCTAGTTTCAATGCCTAAGGCTTCAGTTCTCTGTTCAGCAGTGAAGGCTTAAAGCACTGTTTTAAGCATTCTTCCCTCAGTCTTTGCTCCAAGGTCTCTGCCATGAGCATTAGGTTCAGCTGTGTTATATTCTGTCCCCTCAGCT